>NC_048279.1:5098562-5284692 GCF_009762535.1 Notolabrus celidotus | reverse complement strand
CTGAAACCCACCCTTAAAAACAAACAACTTCTCTTTCTTTCTTTCTTTCTTTCTTTCTTTCTTTCTTTCTTTCTTTCTTTCTTTCTTTCTTTCTTTCTTTCTTTCTTTCTTTCTTTCTTTCTTTCTTTCTTTTATCAATGGAGCTGTGTTCTGATAGATTCTCCAATAAAATGCATTTACTTAAATCAAGTAAAGTGTTCGTCTTCTACAAATAAGATCTCAGCTTGAAAAATGTCTGAAATGTAAAATAAACCTTGTTTCTTCTAAATTACAACTCAAAACAAGATCATTTCTCGAATGTTTGACTTAACAAGATATTAAAGATGTCTTAAACAAAGTCCCTCTATCTTGCTCAAATGTTACATGTTAAGTAAATGTATCTTAAATCAAGTGGGAGAAGACATTTTGACTAAAAATGAGACTATTTCACTTGGTAAGATTTTGAGTTTTTGCAGTGCATGACTTCATGGCTTTAGGGTGTGCCTTTCATTGTTTGAGAAGTCCTGACTAAATCAGACTGACGACAGGCTTCAAAACTCTGCTTCAGAGAACAATAGGCGATGTCGCTAAGACTTCGGTTCACAGCAGAGTTTTGAAGCCTATCATCAGGAGGTGCCATATTGAAATGCTGACTCAACCTAATTTCGATCGATGTGGTGTGATCTTTAGCATTCTACAGCTACAGTGTTCCCGCCTGTCAGTCAAGTCAGCCGTCGCCCTAATAAGGTAAAACTCATAATCTAAATATCTTCGAAACTAATGAGTTACATAAAAATCTACCCCTGTATACCTACCTGTATATCCTGCAGACCAGATCCAACAGAACAGTCACACTCCAGACTACCTTCAAACGCAGTACGCAATACTTACAGCATACTACATTTGTAGTTTGTATGTCCCCGTAGACTTTTGTTTACTGTTGGGATTGTGACGTTGCAACCTGTTGTAGGGAATCACTGTGACTTTGAAATGTTAGCATGCTAACTTTTCTAACCCTGAAAATCCAGAGGATGTGTGTGTGCAACGTCAGCGATATGGCTTTGCTCTCCGTTCTGTAGTAGTTGACATTGATCACGGATATGTTACAATGTTACAATGTTACAATGTTACAATGTCATTTAGCAGACACTTTTATCCAAAGCGATGTACATACGAGAACAAGAACAACACAAGCAAAGATCTAGACAAGAGGAAACAAGAACAGTAAGAGTAACAAAGTGCTTCAAGTCCATTTGGGTGCAGGTACTGCCAAGCAGTGTAAAGACAATGGACAAAAGTAAGTAAGGAATTATTATTATTTTTTTTTTTCAAATAAAATAAGGAACATCTACAATGAAGCAACCAAACAATTTAAGACCTTCCATTATCTTCATCAACAATTAACATCACCACAATAATGACCAAAGTACCAAGTGCTGGGTCCCTCAAGAGCTGAACACAGATTCTCAGAGTAGAGCAGAGCAGAGTCTTAGCAGAGTCTAAGCAGAGTCTAGCTAAGTGCATAGTGCTTCCTAAAGAGCTGGGTCTTTAGCTGTCTTTTGAAAGTAGAGAGGGACTCTGCAGATCGAATGGAGTTGACCAATTCATTCCACCATTTAGGGGCAACAGAAGAGAAGAGTCCAGCTAGTGATTTTGATTTTGAGGCCTTGTGTGCTGGAAGCACTAGGTGCTTTTCAGAGGCTGAGCGTAGCGGGCGAGAAGGGCTGTAGACCTGGATGAGGGGTTCCAGGTAAACTGGAGCGGTTTTGGTGACTGCTTTGTAAGTCATGATTAGAGTTTTGTATCTGATGCGAGCTGCAACTGGAAGCCAGTGTAGCAAAATGAGCAGGGGAGTGACATGAGCTGTCTTAGGCTGGTTGAAGACCAGACGTGCTGCTGCGTTCTGGATCATTTGCAGAGGTTTGACTGTGCATGCAGGGAGGCCTGCGTGTTCTGTCAGGTAGGGTCTGATCCTCTTGATGTTATAGAGGGAAAAAAACGGCAGGACCGAGCAATCGAGGCAACATGAACCTTGAAGGTTAGCTGGTCATCGATCATGACACCCAGATTTCGGGCAGACTTAGTGGGCATGTTATGCATCATTATATGATATGCATGTTATGCATTATTATATGATGTGTGGCTGTTTGCAGCTTACATCCATAGAACAGCCCCAGAGCCGTGAGAGCAGGAACAAATATAAAACTAAAGCATCCCATAACATAAACGTCTATGTCAAAGGTCCCAAGATAGAAGAAAAAGTAACAAGAACATGAAAAGGCAACCGCCCCGAAACACACGGGTGCAGTTTGTGATAAATGTGGGTACAAACAGGAGGCAGGTTACAAAGCATCATGAGGTAGTATGTGACAGCAAGTGGACTCAGCTTGGGTTTTTGTTTTCACACGTTCAACAAGCAGCTTATAAACCCTGCAGGTTTGTCTGACTTCAATTCAGACACTAATGAACACTGAATAACCAAAGTGAACCTGGGTCCCACCGCTCTTGTTTTCCCGTCTTTTATAAATGTTCATTTTCTTTTCATTTTCAGGATGCTGGAAAATGTTTGCAATCGCTGGATGTTGACTGCATCATTTTTTCTTCTATGAAAAAGAAAACCCATTTCCTTCTTTGAAACCAAGATAATAAAACTGGATTTTTCATACTAATATTTTTGCTATTATAATTTCCTTGAATGATGTAATCTCTCCTGTGTTTTATTCATGACACGAAGCCTTGCAGCCCCCCCCCCCCCGCTCCCCCCCCCTCCGCTCCCCCCCTCCTCTCTTCTTTTTCTATCTTGTGCGGTTAATATCAGAGAAATACCAACATGTCCACACAGTCATCTGAAGCTGCAGCAACAACCTGGAACACTGCATGTTTTAGTTTAATGAAAACATCCATGCAGAGGAGAGATCACCGTGAAGCACACTGCATGAAGGAGGTGAAGAGGCTCTACTGGACAGTGAGCCGGTTGGGAGGAGCACCAACCCGGGGCATACTCAATACTAATCCCCGGGCTACAGAGACTGTTATCAGCGCTCTGTGTGTGTGTGTGTGTGTGTGTGTGTGTGTGTGTGTGTGTGTGTGTGTATGTGTGTGTGTGTGTGTGTGTTGTCAGCTTCAGCATCTACTCCTATTTTTATTCTCCAATTCTATTTTTCTCTTTTAGTGTTATTGACATTTTCCAGCAGACCGAAAATCAATTTGGAGACACTTTCCACACAATGGTGGATGTTATAGAAAACATGAACGCTTCACTCTGTAATTTGTTTAAGAGCAATTGTCCGTGCTGTATGTTTGTAACCATTTATTTATCCCCATCGTTTCATCTCTCGACAGCGTTTGAAGCTCCAGAGCTGGTGTTTGTGTGGCTCATTAAGTGAGTGGATTTTACTGCTGTTTTATAGTCCATTACAAGCCCATTACTGCAGCCTTATGGCCCCATTCTCCTCTGTTTATTCTGTATCTCTTTATGGTGTTAAGTAGCTAAATAATGATAGCAGAAGGGGCATGAGTATTAGCGGGACTGCAGCACACTCAAAGACACTGGCGGGCAGCTTTTGGCAAGAGAGATAGCCGACACTCGAGCTGCGTTCCCACCCAACTGTCAAGCTGTCCAGCCTCAAAGTTTTGAAATGTCTGAATTGGGTTTGTTTCCATCCATTTGCTACATGCAGATAAATAAGCTGTCTGAAATATGGTACGGCTGACAGAAGATAGAAAAATCCTTTAAGAACTTGCTTAGTATTGGTCAAGTTGTTTTCATTCCATGTGACAGCTTGTGTTGCTCATTTTTCATGCTGTCAGAAGACGAGAGAAAACACTTAGAATTCACACTCTGTTGGACACACATCCAAGATGGAGACTTAACGTGAAGAGATGTACCTGTGCGCAGCTTTTTCTACACATAAAGACACAAAGCAATTTAAACTAGAGGACTTACACACTGAGATTTTCTGATTTGAAAGAAAGTTTTTAATCACATAAAAGTTCCAGGAAGGGTATTTAAAGTGAAAGGTTTTAAAGGAAAAAATTAAATGCTTTAATTTTGTTTTCATGTCCAGTTTTCAACACTCAGAAGCAGATGCATGTGGGCTATCTCCACATGTGAACAGATATTTCCAAAACAGATTTTTGTCTCTCTGTTTTCAAAAGAAATCTAAAAACCAGAGGAGTTTTAAAATATTTCTCTGTCCATACAAAGTGACGCTGTCTACTTCAGCATGCCAGGCCGGTGTGTGGTGAGACGTGCATTCAGTCCATCTCATCAAACACCATTGAAGAACATGGTTTATGTGTGTTGAGTGTCTTCTTGAGTGAGCAGTAATTGTAAACAGCGTTTTTTAAACTGTATACAGAATGGCGAATTGAAAATTATGAAGCAGGATAAATTTATTCTCCTTCTCATCGCAATCAATGATTCCAAACATTTTTCATAAACCCAACAGTACTGCGCAGACGTAAACAAACTGAGAGACGGCCATCTTGGCGCATGTGCAATACATATAATCAAAAAATTGCCATGTGCAGTTACGTCAGCATTTCCCAAAAACTCAGTCTGAATCTGACACAGACAAGGATTCATGAGGACACACTGTCCATCAGAGCAGTGAGGTACTGAGAGGGTTCTGGCCTGTTACTGGGTGCGTCTCAAAGCTCTAAACTGCAGTCTCCTCGCTCCTCGGCCGAACCTGAAGTAGTTACTGACGCACCATTTTAACTTGCATCCCAAAGCTCTAAACACTGCTGGAGGAGAGAGGAGAGAGGAGAGAGGAGAGAGGAGACTGATCAGAGGAGGGATAATCAAGGAAACACGAGAGCAGAGCACGAGACTTTGCGGAAGTCTTTTCTCTGACAGTCACGCCCCCTTATCGAATAACACTCACTGATTGGACGCTGCAGCGGCTCGGACTTAACCGAAACTTAACATCAGCTGAGTTTAATAACAGAGAAAAGACGGACCTTAAAACAGTCATTAAGGGTGCCCTGAAACAGACCTTAGAACAGTCACTAAGGGTGCCCTGAAACAGATCATAAACAGCCACTAAGGGTGCCCTGAAACAGACCTTAAAACAGTCACTAAGGGTTCCCTGAAACAGATCATAAACAGCCACTAAGGGTGCCCTGAGACAGATCATAAACAGCCACTAAGGGTGCCCTGAAACAGACCTTAAAACAGTCACTAAGGGTTCCCTGAAACAGATCATAAACAGTCACTAAGGGTTCCCTGAGACAGATCATAAACAGTCACTAAGGGTGCCCTGAAACAGACCTTAAAACAGTCACTAAGGGTTCCCTGAGACAGATCATAAACAGTCACTAAGGGTGCCCTGAAACAGATCATAAACAGTCACTAAGGGTTCCATGAAACAGATCATAAACAGTCACTAAGGGTTCCCTGAGACAGATCATAAACAGTCACTAAGGGTACCCTGAAACAGATCATAAACAGTCACTAAGGGTTCCATGAAACAGATCATAAACAGTCACTAAGGGTTCCCTGAAACAGACCTTAAAACAGTCACTGAGGGTGCCCTGAAACAGACCTTAAAACAGTCACTAAGGGTTCCCTGAGACAGATCATAAACAGTCACTAAGGGTGCCCTGAGACAGATCATAAACAGCCACTAAGGGTGCCCTGAAACAGACCTTAAAACAGTCACTAAGGGTGCCCTGAAACAGACCTTAAAACAGTCACTAAGGGTGCCCTGAAACAGACCTTAAAACAGTCACTAAGGGTGCCCTGAAACAGACCTTAAAACAGTCACTAAGGGTGCCCTGAAACAGACCTTAAAACAGTCACTAAGGGTGCCCTGAAACAGATCATAAACATACGTTGGTTTCTAAACAGTCTGTATTTGATGAGCTGAGATTAAAAAGTGTTTGATGTGAATTTTTAACACAAAATACTGAACGCAAAATCATAAATTCAATATAACAGAGGGTGAATTATGTTATATCTGATTGTTTTTGTCAGATTCACTGTCTAATGAAATAGAGTCATAACATCTAATATCAGATAGAATATATATAATAATGATCAGTTATTTCTCCTGTTAGTTTACACATTTGTTCTTGTTTTCTTCATGAAGAGAAGTCTGACAGTAAAGTTTGTCTGTTAGTAAAAACACTTGTTATATTTCCTGTCAGGTTAATAAAGTTTCATATGAGGCTGATCATTAATGAGCACAGGGTTTGAAAAGAGTTGTATGGTTTATATTTTCCCTTAAAGTAATAATAATTTAATAATGAGGCATTTTACTGATGAATTGATCCGTGATGCTTCAGGACAGAATAAACAGAGAGCAGATTCTCTTCATGTGCAGGTGTTTGTTAAACAGGTAAACACAGAGACAGAGCTCTGTCACTGTTTATATTGATCAGAGTTATTACAGTGAACATGTGTGTTAAACAGGTGTGTGTTAAACAGGTGTGTGTTAAACAAGTAAACACAGAGACAGAGCTCTGTTACTGTTTATATTGATCAGAGTTATTACAGTGAACATGTGTGTTAAACAGGTGTGTGTTAAACAAGTAAACACAGAGACAGAGCTCTGTCACTGTTTATATTGATCAGAGTTATTACAGTGAACATGTGTGTTAAACAGGTGTGTGTTAAACAGGTGTGTGTTAAACAAGTAAACACAGAGACAGAGCTCTGTTACTGTTTATATTGATCAGAGTTATTACAGTGAACATGTGTGTTAAACAGGTGTGTGTTAAACAAGTAAACACAGAGACAGAGCTCTGTCACTGTTTATATTGATCAGAGTTATTACAGTGAACATGTGTGCAGACACAAACAGCTGTTAAAGCCGTCATCACAAACAGAAGCTGCTTCACGTGACGCTCTGGAGGAAAGGACGTCTCATTTATTTTAATACAAATCTCCTTGTTTCCTATCTCCTCTGGTTTCACGCGAGGAAACGACGCGAGGAAACTGTCACAGGTTTCCTTCTCGGCTCCACCCTTTCTCCTCCCCTAGCAGACACACACCTGGAGACCATTATAGTCTCATTAAGAGCTGATTTATGTTGCAACTTCTCCAGCTCTTTACCTTTTCATGTTACAACACCGAGCTTCTGACATCTTTACGTTTCAAATCCAGACCACTCAGACATTTTAAACCCCTGAAACGGCAACTTCTGGAAAATCTGGTTACATCATCCTGGAAAGACCCGGTGTGGTGAGACAGGTTATCAATGAAGATGTGCTTCCTGAGAGATGGCATGTTCGCTTTGAAAGGTGCGACAAAAACAAGGGCACCTGTGGCTATTTTAAGGAGTTTGAGCTAAAGGATCTGGTTGTCAGCGTCTACCAAACACATGGTCAGCACACACACACACACACACACACACACACACACACACACACTGGAGGAAAACTGGTAGAGAGGAGAAAAGCTTTTTAAGTGAACATGAGCAGTGTGACTCGCTCACACTCGAGGTGAGGAGAACAGTACTTCTATTATTCAGAATTATTTAAGGACGTGTTACAAACACAGGAGCATGAGAAACAGCTAATATTTGAAGCTTACATCAAGTCATCAGTTTATGTCTCTTCATCACGCTTTAAACTGTCATCACAATGTGATATTACAATGAAAACACAGTATTAAACAATGCTGTCTAAGGCACCTACCTCTCCTGGATATTAAAGCCTAAAGAGCTGTAGGTTCACACTGTGAGGTTTGATGTGCTCCAGTATAAAACAGTCGGGTACTCACACTATGATGATGGCATGTGCTGTTTAGGGTGCAGATGAGACAATCTCAAGTTTCTAATTTCATTTCTCCAACACTGAGAGGGTAATTCAACCAGAGAGGATTGCAGCCTCTGATGGAACCATGAATTGCAAATCAATTGCCATCCCATCTACCTTGTCTCAAGGTCTGATTCACTGAGGATATTGCGTTAATGATATTCCAACGCAAACACGCCCGTAAAGTTATGCAAAGAGTGCAATTTGTCATTGATGTGCATCTGCAAGCATTATCCTTGTGACAAAGTATAACTGGTGGCTTCGTGCCAAGATCACAGTTGGCAGTTCAATGTCAGCGAGAAAGAGACGAGCAGCGTTTTCCAACCGTGAGCTACAGGTCCTGAGACCCGAGCTGCAGAGGCATCCCTCTTTACTTCAGGCAGGGAGTGCTGATGGGACACAGCTTCAAAAAAACAGTCTGCAGGAAGGTAACTGGTTCATGTCTTTTAAAGAGTACGGTCATCATACGTTAATAATCATTATAATTATTCACTTTTATCATCTTTATTATATAACTGTCATTGAGGCCTATTATAGTATGTCTGCAGGCCTTTATGTATAATGAATCCCTTCTATATACAACACGTGGGATTTTTTTTAACAGGGGTACGTTTTCCTTCAAATAAAACATCCTTACATGTGACCCTACTTTAAACATCAAACAGCACCTGGTCCTTCCCAGACCGAGGTAACCTAAAATCTGCACAAGGCCTCTTCACACCTCTGACCACCCGCCTCAGGTCAAGGCTAAAATCTGGATACTTCTCCTCTTTGTGCCTGTGGCTGTGGTTTATTAACAGATCACCAATCAAGTCTTCACAGGAAAAATACAAAATAAGTGAGGGGCATGCAACAGGAGTTAACGCCAGTAGCCCCTGTCAGCTGATCAGACCTCTGACAGACTTGGCCTACAAACCCTTGAGCTACAGATCCCAAATGCAGGTACGCCAAAGAGAAACCCTGGGGGTGATGATGTACCTGAAGGCATAGCCTCGGTTGTGAGGAGTGAGAGTCAAAGCGAGCCGCAGGAGTTCTCATGAGGAGCTCTTCAGAGAGACAAACTCAAATATTTCTCATGTTTTCGTATTTTTTATTAAAGATTCACAACAACCAGAATTTTACTTCCACACAGCTTGAAACTCTCCATGTCTGGCCCATCTCTGATCCGTCACAGCACCAGATCTGATAGGTTTCTATTCTAGTCAATGTGTTAATTCCACTGGATCCGCTCAGATACACAAGACTGATGAGCGGAGCCAGGCCTGGAGTCAACAGGTCAGAGGTTTTCAGAGGACCAGAAAGACAACATGGATGAGGAGAGGAGGAGGAGAATCCTTGATTCTGTGATTACCGTGTGGAAACCTCAGTCACATGACCCCAGCTGTCCGGCAGTCCTGCTCCGGTCTGCGCATGGATCTAGTGGAAGTCCCGGGTAAGTCTGGGATAGCTTTAAAGTAAGTTGAATGAACTGCTGTTTTCATTACAGATATTTAGCTGTCTGGTTTGGTGTCACTGTCCTGTGCAAGATCAATCAAATCTAAATAAAAACCCAGCATCCTAAAGTGAGTAATGTTAAATGTTGAACCCGCCAGTCTTTCTTTGTTTGAGCAGGCGGACCCACTACATGTAGTTCAGAGTCATTTTCATGATCAGATCCAGACTTGCTCTCATAGCTGTGCTGTAGAGAATGTAACCCCTGATTTTAACCTGATGTACTTTGAGGGCACTTAATAGGCATTGATCTCCTTCGATCGAGGCACCTAAATCTGCATGACACATTGTTGCAGTGCCTGTTCCTCTGATTCAACTAGTTGTCAGTTCAACATCAGACTCTCAGTTACACAGAGGCTTCACTCTGACTTACTTCAGCTGTATGAGCCTGAAATAAAGACTCATACGTTTGATGAAGATTTGTCAAGGGTAGAAATGCTGACTTTGTCTATAGAGATATAGTATGGGAGGGACTTAGGGGGTCTACCCAGCATTCATCATCCCTCATCTCTGCAGATGGACGGATGTGAGAGGTCAGAAGAAACGGTGTAAAAGGCAGAAGGTGTCATGAAGGAGTCAACAGGAGAACCCTCAGGCTCAGTGTTTTCTCAGTGTCATCAATCACAGTAAGAATGACTTGACCTGGCAGCCGTCATCTCTCGATGATTCACTCTCGGGGAAATTAAAAAATGATTGTGTGCTTTGAATTATGTGCACACCTGGCATGAATACAGCTCCTGCCCCCATACATGTGACACCCGGTGTTACAACTAAGTGAGCACAAGTGAGAGTTTCCTCTAAATGCATGATGCTGTTTAATTTTTGAAGTGAAGAACTGAGTCAGGATGGAGAGACAGGTCCTGAGCAAGATCCAGCTCTGTGTTATCCCTTCCAATAAGTTTGCAATGAATCAAAAATGAAACATTGATCTCTGAATACCTGTTCAGCCTGTGGAGGACCTGTCAACATCTGTGTGTGTTCATAGACTGTAGACTGCATTTCATTCATTTCACTGGCAGACCTAAACTCAGCAATTACAGGCTCAATTATCAAATGTCCTGTTTCGTTTTGTGACCACACTGATAATATAATAACTTTATTTAGATACCACCTTTAAAAAGAAATGTGTACAAAGTGCTTTGCAGACATATCATGGCAGAAACTTTGGAGGAAGACAAAATAAACCTTTAACAGACAGAAAGAAGTGTAGAAAAATCTGACCATGCAACAACGGGTGCACCGAGGATTGCGTCTGTCAAATGAGCAAAATAGCACTTGCTATCCATTTAGCGTGTTTTCCTTCATGAATATGCAGAATACATGTAGCTCATCAGAACGCGCAAAATACTGGGAGGAGGAGATGCAAATGTAATCATTTAGCAAACGCAATGTGATTTATCAAACCTGAAGCAAATAGCGAGCTGTGTTTTTGCATCTATATTTAACACGTTTGAAAGGCAGGTGCAAACTGGCACAGCGGTACGCACATATGCCATATCTCCTATGGAGAAACTCCTTGCAACACTGCATTTTCTTGTAATAAAAAAATTATAAAGCAACACAAATTCAAAGCAGTTCAGCACCACGGATAGCGAGCGCATCATTCTGACACCCACTAAAACCAGCTTCCTTTTAGAGTCAGCACTGCTGGGAGCACACACTGATATTGATACAAAGCCTACAGCCTGAAGGTGATGAACTGTAAGAGCTTCTGTAGCTGCCTCAGCTGATTGGATGAAAAGACCGTAGGACAAGTGACAGGACAAAGTTAGTGTGTTAAAGATTAGAGGGGTTGTTTCTGGTGTAAACACTCTCCCATCGTTAAATTGATTGGTTTGAACAAATAAATCTCTGTGCAATTAAAACCACTCTTGAACAAGTCATTATGCAATGAAGCCATCAGGCTGTTTCCTGTTGATTTTAAATGGAGCAGCTCCAGGTGTTGTCTGTTTGTCATTGTGAAGCATCTGTTCAACAAACAGGAAACAAAGGAAGGAACAGCTACACTCTGCCTGGCCAGGGTGCAATCCATCAACACGCCTCATGGACTGTGTGTGTTTGTGTGTGTGTGTGTGTGTGTGTGTGTGTGTGTGTGTGTGTGTGTGTGTGTGTGTGTGTGTGTACCGGTGATGGTGCAGGGATCGTGTGCCTCAGAAGTGATTAGGGAGTGTTTTCAGCTTTCAGACATGTCATGAAGGAGAGAAGTCAAATGACGCTCCTTAACACCCACACACCCACCCACACAAACACACACACACATGCTCCCACACACACACACAGCCCAGCACAGTTTGACCCAGGTCTGTTGTCATCAGGATAGCTCGCTAATTAAGAACAGTTTCTCCCGTAGTGACATACTCACACACGAGCACGATGACAGCTTGTCGCTTGTGTCCCTACTCAAGAGTCTCGTGAGGGGCCTGTGGATGTATATATGTATATATGTGTGTGTGTGTGTGTGTGTGTGTGTGTATGTGTGTGTATGTGTGTGTGTTAGAGCACTGCTGTGTGACAGTTTCTGTTCCTCTGTCAAAGAGCTGTCTCCTGCTGTGAGGGGCCATAGAGGTGATTTGTCTCCCTTAACTCTGCTCTGTGGGACGATGTGTTTGTGTGTGTGTGTGTGTGTGTGTGTGTGTGTGTGTGTGTGTGTGTGTGTGTGTGTGTGTGTGTGTGTGTGTGTGTGTGTGTGAGTGTGTGTGTGTGAGAGTGTGAGAGAGTCTACAGGCTGTACATCTATGAAGTGCAAGGCAAACTTTAATGTTTACTGTAGTGCATTTAGTTTTATAATACAGGGAAAGAAACTTGAATGTTGTATTGTGTTGCAGGTTGTAGGCGGTGTAAGCACATGTGCAGCAGGTTCTGATTTCTCCCCTTTACAATTCGCTTCATTCGCACTTCCTTTGTGTCATTCATGAGTGTGCTTATCACGCCGCGTCATTTGCATTGAGCAACCAGAACTAGTGTCTACACATGCCTTTACAATAATTCTTGCAAATGACTTTATTCACACACACAAAGGATTGAATTCACATTTGGTGTGAACGCCCCATTAGTGTCAGCAGAAGCCATATTTGGGCATCCCTATGCTTCTTCGGAAAAAATAGGTGACGTCACTGAGATGAACACTAAGCATCCTTTGCCATCAGTGTGTGAATGTGGCAATGTAAATAGTGCTTTGAGTTATCTGAAGTCTAGAGGCATGACACAATCGCAGTTCATTTATTGTTTTTACTTGAACTGAATTGAATGATCAACCTAAGAGTTTCTATGTTTGTTGATTAAATGTGTTTTTGTCCCTTTTAGGTTCAAAATCCATGTAAATATCTTTGGTTCCTTTCTATCACTGACTTCATGAGATGAAGGAAGAGACATTTCACCAAACTCTCTGTGAATGCCTGAATGTTTGATGGAGACTAGGATGTGGCAGCCATCAACCTGAAGTTAAAACCTTTTATTTATTTAATAAATGTGTTTAAAATAAGTAAAAATGTCTTCACTGAATGAGATTTTAAACTCAATATGATCACAAATAATGTCTTGTTTAAATGTGTGACATGAGACTTGTTCACAGAGAAACAAAGAGAGGAAGAAAGGTTCAAAAGAGAGAGAGAATGGGTTGATGAGAGGATGATTAATTACACGATCATTAACAAAATCTCACTATCTGTCGCCCCTCCTCCTCCTCCTCCTCCTCCTCCTCCTCCTACTCTCTTTCTCAGTCTGTCTCTCTGAACAAATTAATGTCTTCATCGTTGATATAATAAACCGTCGTACAGCTGTGCCAGGGCGCCTCATGGGAAAACACAGACAGAGGAGAGGGAGGGAAATAATCTTTAAAGGAACTGAATTGACACAGAGCGGAGAGAGCTCAGGAATGTGTGAGTGTGTGTGTGTGTGTGTGTGTTTAAGTGTGTAAATGAGGCTGAATTAGAACCTCAGAGGGAGAACAAGCCTCATCCATATTAATGAACTGCAGGTTTCCCGGAGCCCTCCTGGGACCAGTACCTAATAGATCACACTCCATCTTTGATCACAAGGCTGTTTGTTTTCATAATTAACTCCAATTCAACTCTGTCTGTGATATTTCAGCTTTCTGACATTTGCTCGACATTTCAACTTCATTACGGTAATGTCTGCCTCGTCTGCTGCTGGACAGTCAGGACGGGCGAACTGTTATCCCTGACAAATTTAATTAATGTTGATACTGCATCTCAGAGCCGCTCTAATTTACTCTCTGAAAGCAACATAACTACTTTAAGTCTTACGGACCTGTGTGCTCTGAAGGGAGTGGCTACCGATGTCTGATGATTGATGAAGTGAGTGTTTGCTGAAGTTATTTTCAGCACTATTCCTGCGTTCACAGCTAGAATGGTTTTCAGTGAGATGAGTGAGTCTGTCACTTTGTGCTGGTGATGCATTTTAAGTAGAGCTGTGAACACTGATCACTGAGTTTCAAGAGTTAAACACAGGGAGAGCCACTCAGAAGGCAAAGGCCATCCTTGAAGACCCTGACACCCCCCTTTATTTAGAGTTTAGACTTTTGCCAACAGGGAGTAGGTTCACTTATACTAGGAGGGCCAGATCTCACAGATATCTTAGATCATTTCTGTCATCAGCTGTTGGGTTTTTTTCTGTTGTTGCTACTAAATTATCGAATGAGCTTCCCCTCCACATTAGACAAGCCTCCTCGTCTTAAAACCCATTTTTATTCCTTGGCTTTCAACCCTGCATGAGACTCTGCTCCGGTTTTAGTGCTTTATGGTTTGTTTTTATTTATTGTTTTTATTGTTTTATTATCCTGTGTTTTAATTGTTTCATGCCTGCGTTGTTTGTCTATTTATGTACAGCACTCTGTTCCAGCTGTGGTTGTTTTTAAAGTGCTTTATAAATAAAGTTGAGTTGAGTTTTTAAACAAGCTGTAGGATTGTTGCCATTCCACATTGGATTGTGTTACCGTTGGTCTCATATGCAGAAAAAATGATGTCATCCACGGCAGTAATGTAGTTATGTATCTAAATTAAATGTGTATTCTTGTGTTTGTTTATTATGTGTATTGCTTGTGTGTAAATGATGCTTGTGATTGCAAACCAAATTGCCCCTTGGGGAGAATAAAGATTTTGCAAAATCGGCCCTACCTGAGGAAGTGAGGTCCGCTCAATCAGTACCGTGCTTTAAATCACTCCTCAAAACTTACTTTTATAAAAAGGCATTTTTAGAACAGCTTCACTGTTTACTAGTTTTACTCCCTGTTATGTCAGCACAACGTGACTGTACTTTTCCCCGCACTTTTAACAGTTCAGGTCCTACGACTAATGTTTTTCCATGCTTTTAATGTTATTTCAATCTTCCTGTGTATTTGTACCCTTGGTGTAAAGCACTCTGTAACTGTGTTTTGAAAGGTGCTATATAAATAAAATGTATTATTATTATTACATTACACCAGATCCGTGTCCGATCCATCACGGCACCGGATCTGATAGGTTTCTATTAAAGTCAGTGTCTTAACTTCCAGTGCTGGAGTTTAGTTCAGTTACAGTCGTATGAAAAAGTTTGGGCACCCCTCTGAGGCTGCATAATAATTTACTCTGTCTTCACAGAAAATGATCAAAGTGGCATGTCATTCATTTTCTAATCAAAGCTGAATACTGGGGTGTTTTCCAGACAAAAACTTTAAGTGTAGCAATAGTAAATTGTATGAAATTAAATCAGATGTCAAAAATAGGCTGTGCAAAAATCTGGGCACCCTTATTGATTTGAATACCTGTAACTACTTAAAGGTGACATATCATGCAAAATGGACTTTTTAATGGTTCTCTACCTGAAATATGTGTCCCTGGCATGTCTACAAACCCCCCGAGAATGAAAAAAATCCATTCTGCCCCTGTTCTGATTTCTCCACCTTTCTGTAAATGTGTGTGAAACAAGCCGTTTCAGACTTCAGTGTTTTTGTTACGTAACAACAATATCCGGTCTGTCACGGAGTCAGAGCTCGGAGCTTGTTCAGCCCATAGACTGTATAAAATAATACTGAATCCCTCCCCCGTTTTTCATTACCTGCACACGTGTGCTAACAAGGAGCTTAGGAGGGAGGCATGCTAGTTGTAGGCTGTCTTAATAAACACAAAGGTCTGTTTTACTCCCCACGTCTGCAGATTTGAAGATCTAGTGGATGATTTTTATTTGTCATGGATAAGTGCTAGCGCTAATTAGCATAGCTACATAGCTACATGTCGTAGCTGTAGCTGTGAACCAAGACACACGTCTACATACTGACAAATAAAACAACAAGAAACACTAAATCTGTGACCAATCCTTCAGAAAAGGTCCCGCTGCCTTTCTGGTAGAGGTCGGTTTTACTCCCCACGTCTGCAGATTTGAAGATCTAGTGGATGATTTTTATTTGTCATGGATAAGTGCTAGCGCTAATTAGCATAGCTACATGTCGTAGCTGTAGCTGTGTACCAATACACACGTCTACATACTGACAAATAAAACAACAAGAAACACTAAATCTGTGACCAATCCTTCAGAAAGGTCCCGCTGCCTTTCTGGCAGAGGTCGATTTTACTCCCCACGTCTGCAGATTTGAAGATCTAGTGGATGATTTTTATTTATCATGGATAAGTGCTAGCGCTAGTTAGCATAGCCACATAGCTACATGTTCATAGCTGTGTACCAAGACACACGTCGACATACTGATAAATAAAACAACAAGAAACACTAAATCTGTGACCAATCCTTCAGAAAGGTCCTGTTGCAGGCGCCTATCCGTCAGGATCAGATTCTGGATCAGATTCAGAGGGTTGAAGTAACGTGATCTCTGAGCAGCCGTGTATATTCAGCCAACATGTAAACATTAGATCAACGTGCTGGAGAGCCGAGGGCACATTCACTTCCTGAGGGGGCGTGGTCAGAGAGAAAACAGAGTGTTCTGAGGAGGACTGAAGGAGAGGGTTTTTCAGGCATGCCAAAATCTGATTTCAAAGTGTTTTTTTGAGCATAAACTTTGAAGACTTGTTTTGGGGACCTCTTAGACCAATATATATTGATGAAAAAAGCGTGATATGTCACCTTTAACACTGATTTATTGGAACACAAAATTGGTTTGATGAACTCATTTAGCAATGAACTTCATAGACTGGTGCATCCAATCATGATAAAAGGTATTTAAGGAGGACAATTTCAAGTAGTTCTTCTCTTTGACTCTCCTCTGAAGAGTGGTGACATGGGGAGTTCAAAACAACTCTCAAATTACCTGAAAACAAAGATTGTTGAGCATTATGGTTTAGGGGAAGGCTACAAAAAGCTATCTCAGAGATTTCAGCTGTCAGTTTCCACTGTGAGGAACGTAGTGAGGTAATGGAAGGCTACAGGCACAGTTCTTGTTAAGGCCAGAAGTGGCAGGCCAAGAGAAATATTGGAGAGGCAAAGGCGAAGAATGGTGAAAATGGTCAAAAACAACCCACAGACCACCTCCAAAGACCTACAGGATCATCTTGCAGCAGATGGTGTTAATGTCCATCGTTCAACAATTCAGCGCACTTTGCACAAGGAAAAGCTGTATAGGAGAGTGATGCGTAAGAAGCCTTTTCTGAGCACCACCAAACACAAAGTCCCTTGAGGTATGCTAAAGCCCATTTGAACAAGCCAGCTTCATTTTGGAATAAGGTGCTGTGGACTGATGAAACAAAGATTGAGATTAAGTGCCGTTATGGATGGCGGCGAAAGAACAACATTTAAAGAAAAACACTTTCTACCCACAGTAAAATTTGGTGGAGGTTCCACCATGCTGTGGGGCTGTGTGGCTAGTGCTGGTACTGGGAATCTTGTTGAAGTTGAGGGTCGCATGGATTCCATTCAATATCAGAAAATTCTTAAGAATAATGTTCAAGAATCTGTCACAAAGTCGAAGTTATGCTGGGGCTGGATATTTTAACAAGACAACGACCCTAAACACTGCTCAAAAATGTTCTCAGGCATTCATGCAGAGGAACAAATACAATGTTCTGGAATGGCCATCCCAGTCCCCAGACTTGAATATCACTGAAAATATGTGGGATGATTTAAAGCGGGCTGTCCGTGCTCTGAAACCATCAAGCCTAACTAAACTGGAGATGTTTTGTAATGAAGAATTGTCCAAAATACCTCCATCCAGAATCCAGACACTCATTTCAGGCTATAGAAAGCATCCAGTGGCTGTTATTTTTGCAAAAGGAGGCTCTACTAAATATTGATGTGATTTTTCTGTTGGAGTGCCCAAATTTATGCACTTGTCTAATTTTGCTTTGATGCATATTGCAAATTTACCGTTAATCCAAAAAACATAAATTCACCACTGAAATATTACTGTGTCCATCAGTTATTTGATATATCAAAATTAAGTTGCTGATACAAACACCCAATGATTTATAAATGAAAATAATGGAAATTGTCAGGGGTGCCCAAACTTTTTCATACAACTGTAAATACCTGGGCAGACCATTCAGAGGGCACAGTCGTTGAGATGGCGCCCTGTGGCAGCTGATGTGGGAAAGAATGCACGTGTAATGTAGGGAGTAGTGATTCAAAACTTTAACAAAAACTTTACAAAGACGACACATTTCAACCTTAAAAAATAAACTTGATAATTAAAAGAAGAAGATAAAAACACATTAAATTCATGCATGATAAAACCTTTTAAAATGACTCTTTACTTCCGCCATGTGACACACGCACTTCATAAAGCTAGAGAGTGGAAACCCACTGCAGAAGCATTCAGTTTTGTCCAATGAGTCTAGGCTGTCATCAGAGAATCATCTAAATGCAAAACTTTGTTCTGGTCTCTTCTTGACTCAGAGGAGGTGCAACTAACTAGCTGGGCCTGTGCCCGACTCGATGGTGCATTTGCACCGCTGCCATTTCATGAGTGACCCCCTATGTGAGGCATTTCTGCAGAAATTGAGAACAGTGGAGTAAGGTGAGATGACGAGGGGTGGGACAGGGGCTAAGATTTCTGGATTGTATAAGAAGGACAAACAAACATGGACATGTTTTGGACTGGTGTGCAGCGAGGCCTTCAAAAGCAGTGGCAAGATGTATGCAAACAAGACCTGCATTGAAGGTTTAGCCTTAGAGTGCCTTCAGGCCCTTCAGCGACGGATGCAGAAACTAAGGGACAATGATCATTAGTGCAGCCTGCAACAATCTCGAGGTGCTCTCCTCTGCCTGGACAAATAGGGCTCCACCTCTTCTCTGTTACATCAGGAAACCTGAATCTCTTTGAGGAGGCACGCTGGAAGGGCCAGTTTCTTGAAGCCTTGGACTTGTTGAATCATAGCTAAGTTGAAGATTTGATCAAGAGGGAATGGAAGTGGCTGTTTGGAGAGAAAGCGCTCTCATTGCTGCTGTTAAATGAAACTTTTCTGGACTAAATCAAGTTCAACTCCCCCAACAATGGACAGATCAGACCTGCTAATGCAGCTGACTTTACATGCCGCCTGTCAAGGGACCGATCCTTCTGCTCCATTCAAGAGTTTCTTTCAGGGCTGCATCCACAAACCAGAGAGCTGCTGCCTCATCAGAGACATTGTCCTCTGGCCTAAGACGACTGGAAGCCTGTTCAGAGGAGACTGACACACTTTGATGCAGGTGCACAGCGACACTGTGAATGGACTGAATGCAACAGTCCATGTCAGGAGCTTCACAAGCAACACACCTGAGCACAGGGCCACATTTGGTGCCCTTAAAGTCCATGGCTGCTGAGTATTCATCCAAGCGTTGATTTCACTCTGTCTCTTTGTGTGTGTGTGTGTGTGTGTGTTTGAATTCTGTGCACCAGGCTGTAAGATAGACTGTCATCAGAGCTGCAAACGAGGGAATATGAGCCATTCATCAACTTTAGACGGCGTGTCAGTTGTTGTAAGAAGGCTTCTTGATAAGGAATCACAGGTTATGAGTCAAAGCAGGAGAGTTGCTCAGTTTGAGCTCTGATAGATGTGCAGGTAGTTGTAGCTTAAAGATGTTGCATCAGGAGCAGCAGTAGTTTTCATGCAGCTAACTCCTCTTTGTTTAGTTAATTTATCTGAAATGATGAGTCGTGAGGATTTCCTGCTTTACCAACAGTGGATTTAAAAAGTGATGTTGACCTCAGGTCTGACACAGACATTGTTGTCTGTTTTTTAAGTTGTCTTTGTGTCTAACATGTTCAGCACCAGCTGTTCTTACTGAACAGAGCTTCAGATCTAATTGCTGTTTATCACCACCAGCTTTGTTTACAGCTGATTGCAGTTTTGCTGCTGACTTCAGTGCTCCTACGTTACAGTGCTGTAAGAATGTTTCAAAGAATACATAGTCTACAATAAAGATGAATGTGTTTTGTCTTAGTCTACTGTATTGTTGACTTTATTTTAATCAAAAACATGGTAGAATTAAAGAGATAAACACCAGGGACCGTATGCACATCCAGCCATTAGCGATGAAAACGGGCCATTTGTACTAATGGTGAAAAAAAAGAATGGATTAGCGGTATGCATGAGCCAGGTTAACACCCCAACAAAGCATTACATTTAATAGAGGTAGATCCCACCATTACAGGTGCTAACGGCAGGATTAACTCACCTGTTAGGGTGTTTATATGATGGAGGACATCGTGCTTATGTGTTACCGTTTAAGACGAAATATGAGAAGACAGCAGATATTTAGGGATCAAAAGAATCCTTTGGAAAAAATATGACGATTTAGGAGACGCAACATAATTCTTAGGTAACCTACCAGCAATACCGTGAAGTGAATCCTTCCCAAACAACTCCATTAACAAGTCCTCATCCTTCAATGGGGGGACAGGTGGTCCTCCACCTGGACCATGTTGGTGGCGGCGCTTGTTGCACAAAGCTGTTTTCATGTTGCTTATTTTGTTTTGTAGGTCTTCTACTGAGCGCTCAGAAACATCACACGCATTTACCCAGTTCAAGATCTGAAGCCAAACTTTCCCTTTCTCCTTGTTTGTTATCTTTGATGATTGACTTGCTGATAACAGCTGTTTGATCATTCTATATTCTTGTAAAAAAAACAGTTCTGTCTTGATCTTCTCTCAGTCACAACGGTACCGCTTGCAATGTTTATTGTTGTTTATGCGTAGTAGGCATGTGCAGTTTGAATTTGTTGGATAGGGATTTTCCAGGAGGTTCTCTGGACATATGACGTTTTGCACCAGCCTCGCTTTCATTGCGCAATTAGTTAATATGTCAATTATTTGCAGTCGTGCATGCAGCTAACACTACGGCCACATGGGCTGTTCCATTACGGTACGTTAAGACTAATGGTCCCGTTTGTGTAATGGCTGGACGTGCATACAGGCCCTGGATGATAAGAGGAAACTGTAACTGGACTTCTTTTGACTGAAAATGATATCCCTGAGCACCAAATCATGTTTTCAAATATTTATGTCTTTTGTTGTACTTTGACATCATTTTGCGATATCTCTACCTGTATGTACAGATGGTGCATCTATCAGTCTGGTTGACTGCACTCTCATCAGCTGGTGTTTTATTCCAGAGGGAGCATCAATCAAACTCTAGAATAAAAAAAAAACTGTTAAATGAATGCACCTCAAACATGGTTTTGTGTCACATCTCCTGGTTGTTAAGTTACTTCTGTTACTTACCTCATGTTTCATGTTTCATGTTTCATGTTTCATGTTTCATGTCTTCTGTTTCCTGTTTTATTGTGTTACTCACCCTTGCCTCTGGTTTCAGGTATGTTGACTTCCTGTTCCCCTGATTACTCTAATCATGTTAACCTCAGCTTCCCTTCCCTTTGGTGTCAGCTCATCTTGTTCCTTGTAACAGGGTTCCAGCTTTCCTTGTGTTTCTCTGTAGAAAGTGTTGTTCTGTGTTATGATTTCTGATTGATTTCCCTTGTTGAAGGATACCTCTGCATGATTGGTTTGCCTAGCTTTGTGCTGAACTCTCATTAAACAGACTTTGAATTTTGATCCTGTGTGGAGTCATTTGAAAGTTAGTTCTTATCATGCTGATCTATGTTCAACTGTTTATTTTTCTGAGAAGTTAAGGTTTTTCATTTATTAAAGAAAAATGGATGTGACATCATGATTGACAGGTCAGTTGACCAACGAGTAGAGGAGGAATGGTGAGAGGAAACGTAACAAACGCTAACACAAGAGTCATTCAACTTTCCATATCTGTGAGTGTCTGCTTCAACTCAGAGTCTGTGACGCTGTGGACTGGACCCACCTAAGGATCTTTTGGTCCGTCATGGCACCTGGATAGGTTTCTATTCTAGTCAATGTGTTAATTTTCACTGGATCCACTCCGTTGTGTTCCGGCTGTGTCTCTGATCTGGCAGGTCAGAGCCCTCTGGATCAGATACACAAGACTTCTATTGTTGCCGAATCTCAACAGAGCATGGAGCGGGACAGGAAGTCAGGCACCAAAACAAAATGAAAACATCCGGTTAATTTTCAGAATAAAATACTCTGTGTTATCACCAGATTGTATTTCACTTAACTACAACAACAAAGCGTCATGATGAGCAGAGCCAGGCCTGGAGTCAACAGGTCAGAGGTTTTCAGAGGAGGAGGAGAATCCTTGATTCAGTGATTACCTCAGTCACATGACTCCAGCTGTCCTATGGTCCTGCTCCGTGCTGCGTTCCAAAAACCCAACCGGTTGGTGTTGACGGACGAGAGAGTACGGAGCCGGATCACACGAATCTGGTGGAAGTCTGATGTTAGAAGTTTATCTTAAAGTTAAATGTGTGTTTTGTGGAAAGGATGTGGTGTCGGTCCCAGCCAGGTTGCCTGTGCTCATGCCTTGGGCTGAGATGAAGTGATGCTGTCCATTCTCCGTACAGTTAATGATCAGAGCACATCAAAGTACTGTGGCTTCACATCTCACAATGGGAGGAGATGGAGGGTTTGTCTCTCTAAACACACAAACCAACCTACAGAGATGAATACACTCTCTTAGCTCCAAACTGAAATGGAACTGGATCATCAGCATTCTGCATGTGTTTGATTGGTGACAGCGAGCTGGACATGTCAGGGTGAAAGAGAGGGTAGCAATCATCTTGATAAGAAGAACAGTGGATTAACAGAGCACTTCACACCCAGAGGGCAGCAGGGAGGAAGATGGGAGTGTTTCTCTCCCATCTTGAGTTTCTCTCTAAAATATTCTCAGCCAAGCATGAAAAGGCAAAGAGGTGTTTGCGTCTGTGTGTATGTGTGTGTGTGTGTGTGTGTGTGTGTGTGTGTGTGTGTGTGTGTGTGTGTGTGCGAGCAGTCAGTGCTGACTTCATTTAAGTGATGCCATGATGTTTGATCACCCGAGTGGGGAAGAGAAAATGGAGAGAGGGAAGTGTGTGAGTGGGGTAATTGAAGAATGACATGCAGAACAGAGGGGAGAGTCAGGCTGTGTAAACTGGATGATTTTAGATCAGTCCACCCCAAACTCATCCTCCCACACTGAGGCTGAAACACAGATCTGAGGCTGCCGTTATCTCTGACCTGATTTAAAGAAACACTACAGGTCAGGACGATAACACAGATATCAACGGCTTGACCTGCAATTCTGTGATGTAATGTTGTGAAACAAAGCAGGTCACACACACACACACACACACACACACACACACACACACACACACACACACACACACACACACACACACACACACACACACACACACAAACACACACACTAAGCCAACTCTAAGTAGAAGAGGAAGAAAGGGACATAAAAAGTGAGATGATGTTTTTGTTTACATAGGTGCTGTCGTCTTTTGTCTCTTTTGTCTTTTCTGTTTCAAACTTTGATTTGATTTAATACGACATTAAACTTTATTTGTCTGTTTCTGAAGTAATTACATCAAACAGAGTTTGCTCAGAGAAGAAGTGTAACCGGTATATTTGTGGATTCAAATTATTTAAAATAATAAATTAGCTTAAAACAAAAGAGAAGTTGTCTTATATTACACAGACAGGATAACACCAGGTTCATCAACAGGACAAATTTTTTGTAACGCAGAGGGAGATAATTATTTACTGTTCATGTATTGCTGAGTTATCATGTTTACAAGGGCAGTGATGAAAACTTTAACATGAAGAAGACGTTACTGCAGCACAGGAGAGCTCTGGTTCACGTCCAGCCACAACGATCTGTGCAGCCTTTGGGACCATGCTTGGGCAGAGGAGCGTTACAAGGAACCGGATGCACCATGTGCACAATGCACACAATACAGCTGAGGGTAGTGGTATGGCATACACTTTACAGCTTGTAAAAAATAAAAGGCAGTTGAGGAGTTAGAACTGTTCTGTGTTTTTTGCCTGCACAATAGTGACCTTAGTTGGGAGGTCTACAATGTACAAATGTATTTTTGCTAACTACACCTTTCTTGCCCCTCAGGTGAGCAAAAACTACAAATTATGAACTTATTTTATTTAAAAAAGGGAAATATTGGTAATCCAATTGATAGAGGCCATCAGGAGCAGTATTGCGTACTGTGCATCTCTAGCAGAAGTATGAAGCCTCTGGGAACGTTACTTGGAATATTTAAAATTCATAAAGAATATCAACATTTAATGTGTAATTAAGAATCAACAAAACAATAAGCATCCACAACTCTGAAAAAACTGTTAAAAAACAGCTTATTTTACAGTTCAGAGCATTTCTCAGGACTGTGTGGGCGTGGCCTAACTCTTTGATTGACAGGTCAAGAGAGAGTTCAAAGCCTGCATGTTTGAGCCGTCTGACTCTGAATCTAAAGACATAAAAACTCCAGAATCTGAAAATGATTCATTTGAAACGGTCTCTGAGTGCTGAGTAATAACATACACTGTTATCACTTTGTAATCTCCACATTCGGGGCATCAGGACCGTGTGATGCCCAGAGCAGCAGGGACTGAAGCCCAGGAAGGCAGAGGACTGCTCTGGTTTTGTCTAAGCTCTGAGCTGTTCGGGGAAAGTTAGTGAACTGGTCCTGTGGGAAACGAGCGGAGCACATGCAGGACTGCTTTAGCCACTTGACAGCGGCTCAACTAAACAGATTTCCCCAAATCCATTCAAGAATGACAACAAACTGTCATCTTCACGGTGGATGTGCAGACAGGGACACACGAGCACAGCGGTGCAAAGAGCAGAGAGACAGATATACAGACAGATTACAGGCAGTACGTGATTAGCAAACAAGCTAACAGCTAAGACAACACTGAGGGGAGCTGGCTGAGACGTCAGGAGACGGCCTGAGCAGGAGCCGAGTAGTTTTGTTGAACATGTGCACGTGACTCAGTGTTTCATTTATGATTGGTTTGATATTTATGTCGTCATAATTATCCAAGTTAACCCCGCCTTCTTTCTCCTAGCGTTAGAATGTTTTCAAAAAGTTGACTGAAAATATTTCAAAAATGGCTTTAAGTTCAGTTCTAATATATCATTATCATTCCACTATGGACCCACAGATCAATATCCAGTTTGGATCTCAAAACCTCATACCCACTAAGTCTACCCGAAATCTGGGTGTCATGATCGATGACCAGCTAACCTTCAAGGTTCATGTTGCCTCGATTGCTCGGTCCTGCGTTTTTCCCTCTATAACATCAAGAGGATCAGACCCGACCTGACAGAACACGCAGGCCTCCCTGCATGCACAGTCAAACCTCTGCAAATGATCCAGAACGCAGCAGCACATCTGGTCTTCAACCAGCCTAAGACAGCTCATGTCACTCCCCTGCTCATCTCACTACACTGGCTTCCAGTTGCAGCTCGCATCAGATACAAAACTCTAATCATGACTTACAAAGCAGTCACCAAAACCGCTCCAGTTTACCTGGAACCCCTCATCCAGGTCTACTGCCCTTCTCGCCTGCTACGCTCAGCCTCTGAAAAGCGCCTAGTGCTTCCAGCACACAAGGCCTCAAAATCACTAACTGGACTCTTCTCTTCTGTTGCCCCTAAATGGTGGAATGAATTGGTCAACTCCATTCGATCTTCAGAGTCCCTCTCTACTTTCAAAAGACAGCTAAAGACCCAGCTCTTTAGGAAGCACTATGCACTTAGCTAGACTGTTCTCCACTGTTGTCCCCAGTGGCAGATCATGTCTTCCAGCTACAATTGACTCGCACTGTCCTGCTCTACTCTGGGACTCTGTGTTCAGCTCTTGAGTGACCCAGCACTTGGTACTTTGGTCATTATTGTGGTGATGTTAATTGTTGATGATGATAATGGAAGGTCTTAAATTGTTTGGTTGCTTCATTGTAGATGTTCCTTATTTTATCATTATATAAAAAAAAAAACCTTACTTACTTTTGTGCATTGCCTTTACACTGCTTGGCAGTACCTGCACCCAAATTGACTTGAAGCACTTTGTTACCTGTTCTGATCTTGTTTCCTCTTGTCTAGATCTTTGATTGTGTTGTTCATGTTCTCGTATATACGTCGCTTTGGATAAAAGCGTCTGCTAAATGACATTGTAACATTGTAACAGTAATATTTTAAATATGTATAATAGTATGAACATATGATTATAAATATCATAGGTAGAACGTTTTTGTTATTTTTGGTTACCAGAGGCTTTAAATAAATAAAAACATTTTGGACAAACTTGAGAAAAGGGGAGGCTCTGCACTTTCTTGTAAAAACTATACTTCTCCTGAAAACATTACGTATCATGTATCAGCTTATGTAAAATGACCTGTGATGAATTTAATTTAAAGTAGGAAAGTCAGGTTTTTTTTGGAGGGGATAAGGCTTTGGGAACTTTTGGCCTGGGGATAAATGAGCAGGGAAAGGTATGTAAACCACGGCTGCTGAATACACAGTGAAAAATATTTTGAAATTCATCTTCAGTCATTGTTTCTATTCCAAACTTGAGTTAAAGGTTAAAGATTTGTTTATGTGGTATTTTCGGTAACACCACTGAATACAGCACATGTATGTATTTTGCAGTAGTGACCCGGTGTACGACTCAGGCAGAAATGGGGGAAACAGAGTTTGAAGCTCAACACTGACTGTGACTGCAAACAGAAACTACTCGTACAGTAAACCAGGAGGAGGAGGGAAACCAGCGTGTCGGCTACTAATCCATCTGTCTGCTTCTGGGATCAACATTTGATCAGAGCTCTGCTGAAAATTGATGATGAATTGATCTCAACACTTTATTGGATAAGTGTTATCTGTAACACAGAATCATAAGTGAGGTGCTGGTGTACTGTGAGGGATGATTGTGATGTGGACTAATACAAATTTTAAAATGAACTAAAAACAGAAATTGTTGACATGTTTTATCTGTGTGATGAATCATCTATCAAACTGCACTGTAGAACAGGAAGAGGATTAATAAAAGTGTTGTCCTTTGGCTATCACATGAAAAGCAACAACAGACGCATCATCTTTGATTGCAAGCCTCGCTCTGCAAACCTTTGGGCACTCTGATCATGACTCAGCGGCCTTTTGAGGTTCCCGTGTGCACACAGCTTGACACCACTTAGATGCTGGAACGAGGCAGGACTAAAAAAGATCAAGTATGAAAATATGGAAACAGGCAATTAATCTCATGACATTAATAATCAGTAGGCCTGAATGACGTGAGCCCTCAGGACAGTGCCAGGCTGAATGATTGATGGATGAAGGAAGGACCGCATGCTGGTTTCCTGTCAGAACTTCTCCCCGAGGCCTCTCCTCTCTGTGTAAAATAAAACTGATGGATTAGTTGGTTCAGGGTTTTATGTGAAAAAAATCCCTTTCTTCCAGCTACAGAATCATTTCCTCCCTCGTATCACCTCGAATGTGTGACTCGTATCAGCACTCGAACATCAGATTAGGACTATAAAGCAGTTTGCTGTTTCTATCCTCCCTCCCTCAGACCTTCATCTCTCTGTGATGAGATAGCAGATCCAGCTGCATCTTCTTCACTGAGGTCCTGGCTGCTCCATGCCACCCTGCTGCCACAAAAACTGTCACTCTGTCTCAGTGCCAACTTATGTTTGGCTGTCCTTCTTATATCATTAAACCTCTCTCTTCACTGGGCCACAGTTGTTAGGAGGCCAGAACAACTGCAAAATGCCTTAAAACTCACTTGTGGTGGTTTTAAAGCACGAGATGGTGAGTGAGAGAGCAGTCAGAAGCACAATACAAGCTCCACAGTGACAGCGCATACATAAACATGAGTAACGGTTTTGCTGCTACTAAATTGGGAAGTCAATCGCAGTTTTGAAACAACCGGGGTCAGAAAGGTTAGGCGTCACTTTGATGAACTTTCTGAAGACAGTCGCCTCACTGACGCAGAAGGCAACTTTCGGGTGAACGTCTTTAATGCCTGTCTTGATATCATCATCCAGCAACTGTCCCAGAGATTCATCAGTTTAAATGGAACTGTGAACATGTTTTAGGCAATTCACCCCAACACACTGCTGCAAGCACGAGATGAGGAGTTACACCAAGCTGCCTGGCGGCTTAGTGAGCACTACAGTCAGGACATCGCCCCCAGCTTCCCTGGCCAGCTTCTTTCTTTTAGAACCTCTTTCAGGGACCAGATACCAAAGCAAAAGTCTGTTGCGGATCTGGCAAAAATACTCATTGTCAACCAGCATTAACCTCTGCATTCAGTGAGGTTTGCATGCCCTCCTTTTATTTTTTGACTCTTCACGTCACCGTTGCACCTTCTGAGCGCTCATTCTCCAAGTTAATACTAATTGAAAACCCCTTGAGGAGCACGGTGGGACAAGAGAGACTGAGTTGCCATGTTATCTATTGAGAATGACAGAGCAAAGAAAAACGTGCAATTTTTGTGCAGCTGTGTTGCTCTCTCCCCCACCTGTTTTTACCATCCTGCTTGTTAGTAGATAGTTTGTACTTAATTAATCCTGAAGGGAAATTCAGTGTACAGTAGTTGAGATTAGTTTATGTTACTGTTGGTAGTTGACTAATCCGGCATCCAGCAAAAATAGAAGTCTTGTGTATCTGATCTGCATGCTGGATCAGTGGGGAGTATTTAGTCTGCTGGTCTTAGTTAAAGCATTACAAATATATTAAGTAGTATTTTAATATTTATTGAACATGAGGTCATTAATCTCCAGTCTCTCTGTTCTTCCAGGGATGGTCCTCTGTTGATGTGCGGAGCCTCATTACATCAGCAGCTTACAGTGTTTCTGGATTCAGTAACTCTCCTCACAGATGCTGAGTAAAGATGCTGAATGGCTCCGGCCATGCTGTTTGATTGATGATGGTGAAGCTGACAAACACCACACTAATCATCCCTCGGACCAAAAACATTAAAAGTCTCCTTGTTCAGTTGCCATGTTGGTTCTTTAACTTCTCTCCAGACTTTTAGTCTCATCGTGATGATTTTTCCCCCAATTAAAATCAGAGCGACTGTGATATCCCTCCCTTTCTGTCATCCTCATTACCTCTCCTCACTGTTTATTCTTCCCCTCATTTTCTAACTTTCTGTCTCCGCCTTCCTTCTGTCCCCCCTTATTCTTCTTTCCTTTCTATTGTTCCTCTCCTCCAAACTAATTAACTCCATCTATCAGATGTTCACGTATCTGTGTCTACCATGAGAGAGGGCAAAAAGACTCTACAGTAAGAAAATAAAGGAAACACACGTCTCCACTGTGGTCATTATAGATCTCTACATCTACTCTTTCTCTTTCTTCTTTCACTTCATGCCCTCCCACCTCAGTTATTTACATAGACTGTACAGTCATGGCCAAAAGTTTTGAGAATGACACAACTATTAATTTTCACAAAGTCTGCTGTTTCAGTTTTTATAATGGCAATTTGCATATACTAGAATGTTATGAGTGATCAGCTCAACTGCAATTAATTGCAAAGTCCCTCTTTGCCTTGAAAATGAACTTTATCACCAAAAACACATTTCCACTGCATTTCAGCCCTGCCACAAAAGGACCAGCTAACATAATTTCAATGACACACAGGTGTCACACACATTAACACAGGTGTGGGTGTTGATGAGGACAAGGCTGGCGATCAATCTGTCATGATTGAGTGACTGGACACTTTAAAAGGAAGATGGTGCATGACACCATTGTTCCTCATCTGTTAGCCATGGTTACCTGCAAGGAAACACGTGCAGCCATCATTGCATTGCACAAAAAGGGCCTAACAGGGAAGTTTATAGCAGCGAGTAAGATTGCACCTCAGTCAACCGTCTATCGAATTATCAAGAACTTCAAGGAGAGAGGTTCAATTGTTGCCAAACAGGCTCCAGGGCGCCCAAGAAAGTCCAGCAAGCGCCAGGACCGTCTCCTGAAGGTGTTACAGCTGCGGGATCGGGCCACCACCAGTGCAGAGCTTGCTCAGGAATGGCAGCAGGCAGGTGTGAGTGCATCTGCACGCACAGTGAGGCGAAGACTTTTGGAGGAAGGCCTGGTGTCAAGGAGGGCAGTAAAGAAGCCACTTCTCTCCAGTAAAAACATCAGGGACAGACTGATATTCTGCAGAAGGTACAGGGACTGGACTGCTGAGGACTGGGGTAAAGTCATTTTCTCTGATGAATCCCCTTTCCGATTGTTTGGGGCATCTGGAGGAAGGCTTGTTCGGAGAAGACGAGGTGAGCGCTACCATCAGTCCTGTCTCTTGCCAACAGTGAAGCATCCTGAGACCATTCATGTGTGGGGTTGCTTTTCGGTCAAGGGAGTGGGCTCTCTCACAATCTTGCCTAAAAACACAGCCATGAATAAAGAATGGTACCAGAACGTCCTCCGAGAGCAACTTCTCCCAACCATCCAAGGGCAGTTTGGTGATGAAGAATGCCTTTTCCAGCATGATGGAGCACCTTGCCATAAAGACAAAGTCATAACAAAATGGCTCGGGGAACAAAACATTAAGATTTTGGGCCCTTGGCCAGGAAACTCCCCAGATCTTAATCCCATTGAGAACTTGTGGTCAATCCTCAAGAGGCGGGTGGACAATCAAAAACCCACAAATTCTGACAAACTCCAAGCATTGATTATGCAAGAATGGACTGACATCAGTCAGGATTTGGTCCAGAAGTTGATTGACAGCATGCCAGGGAGAATTGCAGAGGTCTTGAAAAAGAAGGGTCAACACTGCAAATATTGACTTATTGCATGAATTCTGTTTAATTCTCAATAAAAGCTTTTGATACTTATGAAATGCTTCTAATTGTATTTCATTATACCATAGAAACATCTGACAAAAACAACTAAAAACCCTTCACTTTGTGAAAATGTAATATTTGTGTCATTCTCAAAACTTTTGGCCATGACTGTATAATTAATGAACGTAGTCTCTGTGACGTCACCCATCTGTTCCTGAATTGTGTTTTGAAGCTGGTCGTCGGCGGGTGCCATAGGTCTTTAGCTTTTTTGCTAACAGCTACAGGGTGCCCGTCTGTCAATCAGGTCAGCTATGTCCTTATTTCGGCAATACTCGTAAGTTTATAATGTCTGACCTATACAAAAATTCCCCTCCCCGTTCAGTGTGTACTGATAGAGAAATTAGCTACTCAGACCTAATCTGTTTTTTGAACCAGGCTGTAAACAAATGTATTTCTGATGTAAAGATAGTCTTTTCTGAATAGGTGTGTATGTGATTTCCTGTGTTTCTGCAGCAAGCCTCTAGTGGACGCTTAATGAACTGCAGTCTATAACAGTTCCACATGGGCGTCCTATTTTAAAACTGGAGGTTGTAGCTTGGTTATATATCACTGGCCCTGTCTTCTATCCTCCTCTCCTTCAAGCCTTTTTCTTTGTCTTTCATTCATTTGCCATTTCCACCACTGGCCAGTTTTCCTTTGTGTCATGGCTTTTTACTTCCTCCCACTTTAAGTGCTCAGAGAGAGCAACACACTCTGTACACTTTGTCCTGAAGTGGGAATGAAACTTTAATTAGCTGTGCTTGTTTAAGCGCCGTTTCAGGTGTAAGAAAGATGTCCTCAAAATGTATTCTCTGCTCTCCAGAGCTGGGCTCACTGTGAACCACAAAAAGCTGGGAAGTTACAATCCCACATGCGCTGCTGAAAGACAACAGCCTTTTGCTTTTAAAAAAAACAACATTTGCAGCTTTAGTAATCCAATTTCTCTCACCCATGTTTGATTTTCCCTGAGCAAAACTTTGGTAGAGAAGTGAGATAAGGCAAAAGGTCTGAGAGCTGTGATGTGCTGTACTGTAGCCAATGAGAGACTGTGAAGAGACCACGCAAAAATCCCTGCAGGTTTGGATACTCTCATAAAAACGGAGGAATTTTAATTTCGTGTCACTTTTGGCGACTCACTGTGAGATTTGCCAGAGATATTTTTAATCAAACGCTCAGATCTGTTCATCATTTTCAAATAAAGCTGCAGAGTGTCGCTCAGTCTCCCATACTAACTGAAACTACACAGTATACAGTTCAACGTGATTACAAGACTTCTTCTAGCATCTGGTCGACCTCTCATGTCACAAGTGTCTGAAGAATCTTGAATTGCACTTGTATGTTGATGGCTTTGGGATTGTATAGTTGTTTAAGGGCCGACTGTGGCACACTGTGATTGCTGCAGGCCGCTCCAGCTGTGAGGGTGTGTGATTATATGAGTGCAAAGGAAGAAAGAAAGAACATCTACATGCTATATAACTGTGTAAAGAAACCGCTGTACGAATCATTAGAAAGATCCACTGTGTTTCTTCAATCCGCTTCACAGGGAGTAAGAGTATCTCTCTCTACATGATATAAACACACGAGACAAGTGACAGCAAAACAGACTCTCTGTCTTGGGTTGGTTAGTTTAGTTTGTTCCGTGTGTTTCTGTCACAGTTATCACCTGCCACACCTGCTCAGCCTCTCGGCCCAGTACATTTCCACTCCCCTTCGTTTACCTGAACCACACTCTCCTCATTAAGATACACAAATCACCTGTTTCTCATTACCTGCTGCCAGTATTTAAGTCCCGGTTTCAGCTCACTCAGTGCCAGATTGTTCTCTCTGCAACTGCAAGACTCTCCAGCACTCTTCCTTGGACTGATCTCCCGGTTTCGACCCTGCCTGTCCCCGACCTTCCTTCCTCGTTTCTGCCCTGGTAACTACCTCAGCCTTCTGTCCCCGACCAAGAGATTTGCCTGCTCCTCGTCTGTTTCCAGCCTGATCCGCCACACAGCGAAACCAGCTTCTCAACAGACATTGTGTGACCTGGTTAGTAAAGACTGTTACCTGCTGTTTCCTCCGGGCTCCAGTGTGCTGCTTTTGGGTTCACCCTCACACCCGTTACAGTTTCATGCCTTGGTTTCTCCCTGTGTTTATTCTGTATTAATGATCCTTTGTCTCCCTTGAGTGTTTAGTCTGTATTAGTGATCCTTTGTCTCCCTTGAGTGTTTAGTGATCCATGTCTCTTCTTGTGTTTTCTTATTCTAGTCTTGTTTACTGTTTTGTTCTGAATCCTCTGCACCAGTTTCCGCTTGGAGGTCCTGCCAACATCATATAACGCCCGGCGGTCCTGCCGAAAACAGTTTTCGCATGGAGGTCCTGACAGCATCATGGTAAACTCGGAGGTCCTGCAGACACCAGTTTCCAATCCAGGGGTCTTGCCTAAACCAGTTTCCACACAGAGGTCCTGCCAACATCATGTTCACTTCGAGGTCCTGCCGACACAAATTTCCGCTCGGAGGTCCTGCAGACACCAGTTTCCCGTCTAAGGGTCCTGCCGGCACCAGTTTCTACACAGAGGTCCTGCAGACACCAGTTTCCCGTCCAGAGATCCTGCCGGCACCAGTTTCTACACAGAGGTCCTGCCGACATCATGTTCCCCTTGGAGGTCCTGCTGTCTCCGGCTCCAGGTTCCCCGTCAGCTCTCAAGCTGACTCCAGCTCCAGGTTCTCTGTCGGCTCCCAGGCCGATACCCCCATTCTATCCTTCCGGACCCCTCCACCCACCAGGCTTTTTGCTCCCCTGTTGACTTTTTGTTTTGGGCCGACTGGGATCCATCCCTTGAGGAGGGGGTACTGTCATGGTTTGATCACTTTATTTTTTTCCTTGTGTTTCATGCCTTGGTTCCTCCCGTGTTTATTCTGTTTTAGTTATCCTTTGTCTCCCTTGAGTGTTTTGTGATCCATGTCTCTTGTTGTACTTTCACTCTACACTCTCTCCTTAAAAACCTGTACGTCTGCAGGATGTTTAAGTTGTTTCTGATATGTATAAAAGAAGAGAATATGTAGCTCTGCTGAGTTTCATCCCTCCCCTGCCATTTCCTTCACACCACATCCTGTGCTCCATTCAGCTTGAGGTCATCGCTGCTGTTATTACCAGTCACAACAAATCTCACATAACAAGATTTGGACTCAAAGACAGGTCCACATATTTAAATGGCTCGATATCTCTCGGGCATCTGTGACAGATCAGCTCGTCTCTCAGTTTGCGTCTTTGAAAACTCACAAAATGGTGTGCCTGTGATCTGGGTCTCTTTTGGCAATCTCCTACCTCCGTCAGTCTGAGGAGCAGCAGAGAAAGCAGAGCAGGAATCTGGTTGTATGAACTCAGAATGAGTCTGCTCTGAAGGAGGAGAGCTTTTGAAGTCAGACTCTGGATTCTGTTTTGTCTGAAAACTTCCCCTGTAGGCTCGCTAGTGTGGAATGATACAATTACCACGCGTCTTACCTTTCAGATTTAATCTCCTGTCAGAACTTGTTGCGTTTGGTTTTCGATTTTCAAAGCTTTCATTTCTATCAACATTCAATATTTCTCGGGACATAATGAAACTGGAGGGAGGAAAGTAGTTTCTATGGCAGCGGAGATAAAAACAGCACAAAACTCAACTTAAGGTGTGAAATGAAATGTTCTTAGTCTTAAACCTGCAGAGTATATTTTATTATTTATGTTTCCTAATACCACACTGAATAATTGATCGGATTCAGAACACTTATTTAAAAGTTCAGACATGAGGTCATAATGACATAGACTTTCTTAAAGGTGTAGCTCCAGACACGCACACTTTCAGAGCATCAGAGAACAGCTGATGCTGACAGATGACTGACGGTTTTGAGACTGAATTATTACACAGATGTGATTAGACTGTGTTTATGTCAGTTTATTCATATTTGTTATTTCTGATGACTGGTGCTGTGAAGACCAAACCACAGCAATGGGTTTGGCTCTAATCACAGACTGTGGAGGACTAACTTTGATGCAGAGAGAAGTCTGTCTCTTGTCTGATAAAGTCATGAAACCTATGGGATACAAAAGAGAGATCCTCAAATTAAAGATGGTGTACAAGTTCTCACTAGACAGATCACAGTTCTGATAGAGAAGTGTGCAGGCTCAGATACATGGAAAAGCAAAATGTCACAGACTCTGACAGGCACGAAATACAAAACAAGAGTCTGAACTTTTCTAGTGAAGCTACAAACCAGACAAATCACGACAATCATGAAATTCTGCTGAAGTGTATACAAGGTCACCATCATGAATTTAATTGTACAGAATCACACTGAAACCACTGATCAGACCATTAATCTAGAGAAAATGTAACAACCTTACTCATCAATATTCTTCACTTTTACCAGTTTAATTTTTACCATTTTTTTCAAACCTGATCTGTGTAAAACTATTGCAGGTTTGAAAACACAAATACAAACACAGATGTCATAAGTTAAGATTAAAGCCCAGGTCAAGGTTCATTCATCAGTTTTCAAGTTGTGTGCATACCACAACTGTCAGCATGAACATGATGCGATTAAGGTCAGAAATGAACACATTTAGTAGTATTACTTTATTTATTTTTTAATGGTTTCTTCTTCTTCTTCTTCTTCTTCTTCTTCTTCTTCTTCTTCTTCTTCTTCTTCTTCTTCTTCTTCTTCTTCTTCTTCTTCTTCTTCTTCTTCTTCTTCTTCTTCTTCTTCTCTTCTTCTTCTTCTTCTTCTTCTTCTTCTTCTTCTTCTTCTTCTTCTTCTTCTTCTTCTTCTTCTTCTTCTTCTTCTTCTTCTTCTTCTATTATTAGGGCCCGAGCACCGACAATGTCGGCGAAGGCCCTCTTGTAACCCGAGGGATTATTCTTTTTTTTTTTATTTCTTTGTTACGCCGTTTCAATGCCCAATTTGGTTGCCATAACGCGGTGCAAAAGTCCCCAACCGTTGCACATGCACCAGGCCTGGCGAAAATTTCGACATTTTTGTGGTCCCGAAAAAAAATTCCCCAAAATGGCTAAACGGCGCCCCCTTGAAGTTGAAAATTTCAAAAGGCAAGCCCCATAATACGGTTCAACATACATGCATGAAATTTTTTTTGGTAAGGTGTCATGCCAAGACCTACAAAAAATCCTCTTAACGTCGTGGTGAAATCCCAACAGGAAGTCGGCCATTTTGATTTTTCTGTTTTTGACCCCTTTATTTTGGGTATGTATTTGTTCGAACTCCTCCTACAGTTTTGGTCCCACCAACTCCCAACCACGCACATTTTGGAGTGGACAGATTAACGATCAAACGATATCAGACAGAATTTCTCTAACTCAATTTTTGTGGGCGTGGCACTTCGCTAAACTTGGAGTACATTTTTTCAACCGCTAAAGTATGTATTTATGTAAATAGCTCCTACAATTTTGCTCCGATCAACTCCCAACCACGCACATTTTGAAGCAGACACATTGACGATCAAAAGTCATGAGACAGAATTTCTCTAAGTCAATCGGTGTGGGCGTGGCCACGCCTCAAACTCTGATGTCTCGCCATGAAACAGGAAATACTTATAGCTCCTTCATACAGTGTTCAATTTGTTTGATCTTACATACACATGATCAGGGTCCATCCCTCAACACACCTATGGACTCATTTATCTACTACAGCCATAGCGCCACCCTCAGGAAATACATGGTACTGACATTTACATACAATCTCCGATCTCTTCCAAATTTGACATGTTTCATCATGGGCCCAGCCTGAACTCATATACATACACATGTTTGTCATATGAATAGCGCCACCTAATGGACACAAGCAGTATTTACTCTCAGAACATGTTTTTAACATGCTTGTGATCCCAACTCTTTCTATAATGATCTGTGATGAACAATCCTTCAGAACATAATTCAAGACACAGCAGCACCTACTGGTGACAGGTGGTACTGCAATGCACACTATGCTGATAACTGCACAGGTAAGCTCACAGTTTCAGCCTAGGCAGCACAGCAACACCTGCAGCACATCAGGCGGTGGCTTAAATCAGGCGGTGGTGCACACCATGGACTCGCGCACATCAGGCGGTGCTTGAACGAGGGCCCGCACATCGCCACTTGCGGCTTTAATTATTCTTTGTTTCTTTCTTCCGCCGTTTCAATGCCCAATGTGCTTGCCATAACGCGGTGCAAAAGTCCCCAACCGTTGCACATGGACCAGGCCTGGCGAAAATTTCGACATTTTTGGGGTCCCGAAAAAAAAATCCCCAAAATGGCTCAATGGCGCCCCCTTGAAGTTGGAAATTTGAAAAGGCTAGCCCCATAATACGGTTCAACATACATGCATGAAAATTTTTTTGGTAAGGTGTCATGCCAAGACCTACAAAAAATCCTCTTAACGTCGTGGTGAAATCCCAACAGGAAGTCGGCCATTTTGATTTTTCTGTTTTTTACCCCATTATTTTGGGTATGTATTTGTTTGAACTCCTCCTACAATTTTGCTCCGATCAACTCCCAACCACGCACATTTCTGAGTCGACAGATTGACGATCAAAAGTTATCGGACAGAATTTCTCTAACTCAATTTTTGTGGGCGTGGCACTTCGCTAAACTTGGAGTACATTTTTTCAACCGCTAAAGTATGTATTTATGTAAATAACTCCTACAATTTTGCTCCGATCAACTCCCAACCACACACATTTTGAAGCAGACACATTGACGATCAAAAGTCATCAGACAGAATTTCTCTAAGTCAATCGGTGTGGGCGTGGCCACGCCTCAAACTCTGATGTCTCGCCATGAAATAGGAAGTACTGATAGCTCCTTCATACAGTGTTCAATTTGTTTGATCTTACATACACATGATCAGGGTCCATCCCTCAACACACCTATGGACTCATTTATCTACTACAGCCATAGCGCCACCCACAGGAAATACATGGTACTGACATTTACATACAATCTCTGATCTCTTCCAAATTTGACATGTTTCATCATGGGCCCAGCCTGAACTCATATACATACACATGTTTGTCATATGAATAGCGCCACCTAATGGACACAAGCAGTATTTACTCTAAGAACATGTTTTTAACATGCTTGTGATCCCAACTCTTTCTATAATGATCTGTGATGAACAATCCTTCAGAACATAATTCAAGACACAGCAGCACCTACTGGTGACAGGTGGTACTGCAATGTACACTATGCTGATAACTGCACAGGTAAGCTCACAGTTTCAGCCTCGGCAGCACAGCAACACCTGCAGCACATCAGGCGGTAGCTTACATCAGGCGGTAATGCACATCAGGGACTCGCGCACATCAGGCGGTGCTTGAACGAGGGCCCGCACATCGCCGCTTGCGGCTTTAATTGTTGTTGTTATTGTATTAATTCGTTTTTTTATTCATTATTATTGTCATCATTTATTTGCTATTATTATTATTATTATTATTATTATTTTATTTAAGTATGTTTGTATGTATGTGCTATTACTATTATTATTTTATTTCATTTATTATTATAGTATTTTTATTCATCATTATTACTATAATTTCTTTGTAATTTGTATTATTATTATTATTATTAATTGTATTATCTTTGTTGTTGTTTTCTGATTGTGTTTTACTTTGTCCCTTTCTGTTAACTGAGGCCATGTCTTCCTGCTCTGTGATGGAAAATGAAACCACTGCACTGAATGACTCATTTCACAGTTTAATAGTCTCCAGCAGTTGATGAGTTAAAAGTAATCTTCACTTTGAGTCAAAGGGAATTAAAATATCTCTTGACCCCTCTCTCCTAACCCTGATGTGCCATTAAAGGGCTCAGCTAAGTGCAGCTAATCAGACGGATGTCAGCCGGCAGCCTCATCCTAAAAGTAGATTGTCAGGTGAGCGATGTCTCGTCTCTTCGTTAGTTTGTTGGAGTAACCTTCAGATGATCATGACTGACTCATCGGTTTGTCTTCTGTTCCCTTCAGGTTCCTCAGTTTTCAAAAACACTTAAAGTTAAAGAAGCTATGGGATGTTTTCTTTGTTTTGCACTTTATTGAAATGCATTGCAGGTTTTGTTCATGCACTCCTGAATATTTCTCTATGTTTCCGGTGTGATCCATCTGCACATTAGAACAACAGTGGTGCAGCATTAATCTAAAAGTCAACATCATAAAGTACATCTCATTGGATGTATTTGATACCCAAATAATACTTGTTAAAATTATTAATGTATGGACTTAAAAATTGTTTTGAAATGAAAAATAATGCGTGAAAAAGGTGATAAATCATCATTTGAAAGCTCTGGTGCACGCCGACAAGTTTTGAATGTTTACATTAAATAATCATCAAATTCATACAAAACAGGCTTCAACAATCAACAACAGCCTCTCACATTTATCTCTTTATTTTATGTGGTGCTGTTGCAGATTTAATAATGGTCACATTTGTTAATAACAAGTTATGTTTGACATTTAACAGACCCATTCCAGGGGTCTGAAGGTTTTGCTAATTTATTGATCTTTCTATTCACCTTTATAAAATGTAGACTCATTTGTAAATTATTTACGACTGTCCTCAGACCTTGAACTCAAAAAGAGTGGAGCGCTCACTTTAAGATACAGCCAGCCTCATAAAATATCATGTTGTTTTCAGTAAGCAGAAGATGTCTGCAGAAATATGACTTTATGACTAATGCTATATGATACAGTACATCCAGACAGCTGAGCGAGTGTGTGAGTATAGAGGTGTCTTGCATGTGTGCATGCATGCATAATGTGCCCATATGTTAACCCAGATTTAACCATCTTGTAAATTATTCTTGCACATCTGCTTTCACATAAAGGTGTCAACATGTACGTCGTGATGTGTGTTTTCCAGAGGATTGCGTGTTGTTTTGTGTGTATGTGTGTGTGTGTGTGTGTGTGTGTGTGTGTGTGTGTGTGTGCGTGCATGTGTGCAGACAAGGTGATGGAAGAGAGAGCAGACAGGCAGCAATGTGAATAACCTCCCTGTGTCACTTCAACTCAACAGTCAGAACCCTCTGTGCAGACTTCCAAAGTTAGCTCGGACAGGAGGTGAAGGGAGAAGGAGAGGAGGAGAGGGAACGACTAGAGGAAAACGCAGAAGAGGGGGAGGTCAAAGTAAAACATATCTGCTGAGGAAACTAAAGAAGTTAGGGAAACAGAAGAAAACAGGTATGGACTGAGAAGAAGACAGGAAGGAGGGGTCAGGAGGAGTACAGGGAAGGGAGGGAAGGAGGAAGAAGGAAGTGAGCGAGGCAGACAACAATAAAAGGACAGGGTAGGAGGTGTCACATGCAGCGTTTTGGTTTGTGTCAGGCCAAGTCTGAGCACCGAGTGTGTGTGTGTGTGTGTGTGTGTGTGTGTGTGTGTGTGTGTGTGTGTGTGTGTGTGTGTGTGTGTGTGTGTGTGTGATGAGGGGAAAGGTTGGCAGGCTTATGATGTCATCAGCTGACATTTAGTTGACAGGGGCCATGCAACAGATGGGGATGGGGGTTGAGAAATGAAGGTGTGTGTTTGTGTGTCTGCACCTTTACCTGTGTGTGTTAACGTCCCTCTTCATCAGTGTGTGTGTGTGTGTGTGTGTTGTCCACAGGGACACCTTTGGTTTCAGAAGTGATGTGACGCTAATTGGTGCAAAAGGTTACCCCGGTTCAAGTTCCATGTTCATCATGCGGGCGTCCCGTCTGCATGCAACTGTAGTCAAAGTTTTCAGGCTCCTCTCAGAGCTGTGAACTCTTCGTCTTGTTTCAGGAGTCGGGTCTTCAGATCGTCTTCTTCTGAAGAGTGGCGTACGGAGGGTTCAGAGGACACAGCTGGAAAGACGAGGAGGGCGAGCACCATAAGTAAGAACTCATAGATTCTGTTTCAGGGGTGGAGCCAGGGATGAAACTCCCTCATCTTAATCAAATACATAAAGCTCATGCACTCCTTGTTTTATCTGCTTTCATGTACAATACGTAACAAATCTTTGCATCACTGGTCAAAACAGTTCCTTCATATCTGGGTGTGATATCTTCAACATCTTTGTCATGAGTGGCTTTTGTGTAACTTTGTATTCAGCTTCAATAAAACATCCTGTTTTATTCTGTAATTCTGACCTTGTGTTCCTTGTTGTCTTTTAGAGTCTTTGTGCTCTTCAGGTGTAGTTTCTTGCATTCTTTTGTGAGCTAGCACCCTTGATTCTTTTAGTCCTTAGGTGGATCACAAAGCTCTTAATGCTGATCGAAGGGGCGATGAGAGAGGAAACAGGAGAACAGCCTTCGGTAGGAAGTCTTTTTGCTCACAGACACAACACCGTATCAAATATCACTCACTGATTGGACACTGCATCGGCTCGTTAAGGCTGATCATTAATGAGCAGGGGATTTGAAAAGAGTTGCATGATCTCTATTTCCCATTAACTTAATATATAATTTAATAATGAAGCATTTTACTGGTAAATTGATCTGTAAGGCTTGAGGACAGAATATACAGCAGATTGTCTTCATGTGCAGGTTTGTGAAACAGGTATCATCACGAACTGACATTCATGCGACACTCTCATATCTCCTTGTTCCCTATCTCCTTCTCTTCATTTCCTCACATCTCTCCTTAAATCTCTGGTGGGAGGGACTAAGACGAAAGTGGAGGACGCCAGGATGGAACTTAAGAGCTTTGGGATCCTCCTCTTGTGTCATGTTTCCTGTTCTATTTTGTAGTATTCTCCTTGTGTGTCCCTTCTAGCTTTAAATCCTGTGTTTTTCCCTCTAGTTTGACAGTTTCCATTTGTTACACCTGTGTCTCGTTGTCACACCTGTTTGATTGTGCTGTGTGTATTTAGTTTCTCTGTGTTCACCTCTCTGTGTTGGTTCAGTGCATCACGTCTCGTTCTCTCTGTGGTTCTTCTTCAGCTTTTGTGACCTTCCAGATATTTTGGGGGATTTATGTCATGTTCATGTCAGTAAGACTTTCATAATAAGTTTCATTAACATCCAGCTGCAGACTCTTCTTGTTGTGTGTTGGGTGGTGAGGCTACAGGACCAGGTGGTAGAGTAGGGAGTATTGGTTTTGTCACTACCTGGAGCTTGCATGTACAGAGCCTCTTCACAAAGAGCTAACTCTGATGAACAACAGTAGAACTCTCTCCATGCTGGTTCATTTGAGTTCACAAACTTCAGCACTGTGTCTGTTCCTCTCATTGTCTCATAGACTGTGAATGCAGCTTTCCTTTTCCTGTGGTTTAATGCAAACTTCCATAAGATTCGTCTAAACAATCATAAAGCACTTCCTTTTTATTGTGTTTACGTGAAGGAACTTGAGTTAAAGGAACCCCAGGTGCGCAGACATCCAGCCAGGAAATGAGTAGAGGAGATGTGGAATCGGAATAAAGCTCCATAAAAATACATTTTTAAAAAACTGCATCACAGCAGGGGAAAATCAAACGCACCTCAAGTCATTAGAAAAGTCATAATGCTTTTTTATTGATGAGTACACAGAACCTCAGAGGTTTCCTGCAGTGTAAGACGGATTCTTTAAAGTTTGCTTTAATTGTGTTGTCTCTGAGCTCAGAACCTGAAAAGACCTCAAACCAGTAAAACGATAACTTCATCCAGAGGGATGAAACAGACTCGTAAAAACATGAAGTTCAGGATAGTCTTTTAGCCATCTTCAGAGGAAACTACTGTGAGATGAAGTTTCACAGTTTCATATTCAGATGTCTTGTTCCTGACACAGTTATTTCTAGATATCAGAGGACTAGACGGTTACGTTGTGTAGATATACATCAGCTCAGATTTGTCACTGAAAGGCTTTAGGCAGGGAACACATGGACACTGGGGAAATCTGGAAGGTTGCTAGTGACAACTCTAGCGAAAAATCTGTCCAGTTAGCAGCAGAGTGAGCGAGACCAGGAGGCCTTCAGGAGAGCAGACATCCACTACATGTTGTATTATGCACCAATGTACGCTCCTCCACTGTAATCGCCTCCTTATCACTTTTTTCTGGTTTTAAATCTTGTAGGAAATATTTATTGTTGGAAGAAAATCACTCTGTGGAGTGAGAGAATATGCTACTTATTTCTAGGCTGCATAAAATTTACACAAAAGTGACAACATGGACAAAGGAGACACCAGACAGAGAGTAACATTTATATTTAAATTAAACATTAAGATTTCTATTTCTATTAACATTTAGATTATACTTAAAAATTCTATTTAACATTTCTAATATATTTAACATTTCTATCTTTATTTCACATTTAGATGCAACATTTCACATTAATATTTAAAATTTATATTTATTTTAAACATTAAGATTTATATTCAACGTTTAGATTTATACTCAGCATTTACTTTTAACATTTAAAATGTATACTTAACATTTAGATTTAACATTTAACATTTGGATTTAACAGTGATTTTATCTTAAACATATTTGTCACAACAAAATTAAATTTGAAGATCACAAATGTTCTTCTAAATGTGATAAAAAAGTGACTTTTAAAAATTCCCACTGCAGTTTTAAGACTCTTAAGAGCTAAATGTGGAAATTTGTTGCTGTTATTTTCAGTGTTCATAACTTTACAAACAGTGCCCCATAGGAACGTGTATCTGTCCAAATCACACAAAACCACACGAAGTATCAAACCCAGAAGTTGTTGGGAAATTGTGGTTATTGAGTATTTTCCTCAGACAACTGTTTACTTTAATAAATCTAAACATTTAAGTCACTCCAATAAAAGTTACACATGGTTATTTTTCCACCAGAGTTTGTTTGTCTTGTTTTAATGAAAGAAATGTGTAATCAGGCTAACAGACAGATGGGCTGATTGTTCACAAGCTCACCTTTATAATATTTTTTTGAAACATCCCAATCACACATTTTAAATCTACACACCTCCACATGTGGAACATTTATTTTCTCAAACACCAGAGTAAAGTAACTTAATATAAAAGCTTTTCAACAGAACACACTATACACGTGTAACACACTATACATGTGTAACACACTATACACGTGTAACACACTATACACGTGTAACACACTATACACGTGTAACACACTATACACGTGTAACACACTATTCATGTGTAACACACTATACACGTATAACACACTATTCATGTGTAACACACTATTCATGTGTAACACACTTTACATGTGTAACACACTATACATGTGTAACACACTATTCATGTGTAACACACTATTCATGTGTAACACACTATACATGTGTAACACACTATACATGTGTAACACACTATACATGTGTAACACACTATTCATGTGTAACACACTATACATGTGTAACACACTATTCATGTGTAACACACTATACATGTGTAACACACTATTCATGTGTAACACACTATACATGTGTAACACACTATACATGTGTAACACACTATTCATGTGCAACACTATACATGTGTAACACACTATACATGTGTAACACACTATACATGTGTAACACTATTCATGTGTAACACACTATACATGTGTAACACACTATACATGTGTAACACACTATACATGTGTAACACACTATACATGTGTAACACACTATTCATGTGTAGCACACTATTCATGTGTAACACACTATACATGTGTAACACACTATACATGTGTAACACACTATACATGTGTAAAACAAGCAGAAACAGAGCAGACGTGTCTTTTTGTGAAGGTTTATATCTATCACATTGATATGATGCTGATATTATTTTTCATCTGAGGCCAGGCTTTATGAATCCACAGCACTGTCTACACGTATAAGTGAGAGGACTTAAGACTGTGTCTGAAATCATTCAGTGGCTTTCCTAAAATAAACGTTTGTTTTCCAGCATGCAGGGGCAGGAATTGTTTGAAACATGCTTACACCTACGGCAGAAGACTGTGTGGCAGTGTGACCTCATTGTCTGTCTCCCAGATGCTACCTTCCACACTTCCGTCTTTGGGGTATTTATAAAAAAGAGTCATGTTTCTTTCCTCTGCCCCGGTGTTTCTGCTTGCTGTGAGGAGTTGACAACTCAGTGGTTTGGAAACAGGCTAAAATGATTCCCCAGGGTGATTAGAGGATAAAATACTGGAAAATACTATAATGTACTCTACTGGGGGACACATCTGAAATGCACAGGGCTGCAGTTTTATTAGAATAACTGTAATAAAAGTCTGTCTCAAAATAAATGTGTTTCACAGTTGAACACATTATAATGAAGCCCTCCTCGCTTACATTATGCTTTCTGCCTACAAATAGCACCGGCTGCAGATGCTCTCTTCATTGTGTGTTTCAGAAGATGATTGGTTGTGACAAACACTGAGTGCATCAGTCACAAATGAACCTGCGTTGAGCAAAGGAGAGCATTATTGTGCTAAAGTCGCTCACCAAAACCACATACTAAAAGAGAGGCTGATTCAACAGTGAGAAGTGTTTCCATGAAGGCCTCCATTCTTATATGGTGTGATTTATTTGTTCTGTTGAGTGAAACTATTCTGTTGACTCCAGCTGCACAAATCTACCTGACCAAACATCAGCCAATCAGAAACAACTAGTGATGGGAATTCCGGCTCTTTTTAGAGAGCTGGTTCTTTTGGATCGGCTCACTACAAAGAGCCGGCTCTTTCGGCTCCCAAGCGGCTTCTCAGATTTTTTCTTGTTTGAATGACTGTATGACCTAAAATAATGTTAAATTATATGTCAAATGAATTACTAATGTAAAAAACATACATTATATCAAATGTTTATCATTTAAAATGCTTTATTTATATACTCAACATGGAGCAGAGTTCTACAGAAATTCAATTATAAAGTACAAAAAAAAACCAAGACTCATCTCAGTTAGACAAAAAGGTTCAATCTCTGATGTCTGTATGTTATTCATAAACTTTTAAACACCTTCATTAACAGCAGGATCCCTTCACTGTCTTTATTCTTCATATTGCACTGATGGATAAACAGTTCTAATGTCCATGACCTGGATGACTGAGAACCTTCACAGACACTTCTAATGTGCCTTTGCAGGTTTTTTGTTGAGCCTGGTTGATGACATTTTCACCTTACACAGTCTACACTCCTTTGAACTATCTCTGCCATTGAAATGTGTCCAAAGTTTACTGCATTCCCTGCAGTCACTCGTCTTCTCACCTTTCCAGTGCGTTCTCTCTGTCGCACATGTTCTCCCTCTCGTCTCCCTCCTGTTGCTGCTCACTGTGATGTCTGTGTCTCTGACCCCTCCCCTCCCCGTTCTGCTCAATGTAGACACGTGATTGGTCAAGATGCCACCATGTCTTGACCAATCACGTGAGGCTTTAACAGAAAAGGACGAGAAAAAAAAAAAAAAAAAAAACGGCTCCCAATCAGGAGCCGGCTCCCGTCGTTCACTTCAAAGAAACAGCTCTTAGAGCCGGATCGTTCGCCACCGACCCATCACTAGAAACAACCATTGTCTGCTTCAAGGATGGAGTATTCATGAGGGGCTCTTCTGACTAAGCCATTCTAAACACTGAAATACACATTGAGGGCCTGATCTACTAAATCCGTAGTCTAAACCCCAAATGCAGAAGGTTGTCAGGGTCTTCAAGGATGACCTTTACCTTGTTAGCGGCTTTGACCTGATAGACACATTGAGTTAAATGCAAACAATCTTTTGTCTGACAGCCTGTTTTTTTTTTACAACACTAGTTACCCAACCAACAGATCATCGCAAAGACAACAGTGGACCCAATATAAGATGAATATAATACGTTTGAAAGTGATCGATCAACATTAAAACTCCTCAACTCTCTCAAGAAGAGAAGTCTCTGACTGGACTTCAGTTTCAGCATCAGAGGACAGTTTGACAGTTCTACTGACCTCTACCACTCTGGAGCAACAGTGGACACAATGTTTCTGCTTAGCACCGACACAGACTGTCACTTTGACTTATTTCACTTTGACTTATATCTTTGTAACCCAAATGACATTTAAGGAAGGTTGATTTTGAATGTTGTGTTAGCTTGTCGCTCGTCCTGGTCGGCCACCTTTCTCATCCAAACGTCCACCCTCCAGTGAACAAAGTGATCTGAGGCGGTTTACAGACTTTATATTAATAATGCTACCTTTAAAACTTTATTCTCCTCCTGTTTGTGGGGTCAAGCACGCCAACCACACTGTCTTCGTCGATATTCATGTCCCGCTCAGCAAGGATAGTTTGGCCTCTTCAATGCACCATGTACTAAAAACATTATCTTGTGGTACTGGAAGTGTAAAAGTAATGAAGGTCTTTGCAAAAGTAGACAAACAGGGAAAAATGAGCCACAATAAAGCATGTCCTTTCACTTTGGCTGTAAGAGTTTTTGATGGTTGGATCTGAGCAACCCAGATCACCAGTCAGCTAAATGAACAAAATGACAGAATTCAGCAGCATCTAACTCTAACTAGCATAAGCTAATTAGTAACTCCTCAAAGGTAATGATTCATTCCAGCTTGACCGGGGCCATTCTGTTTTCAAACTCAACGTCCCAAGCCCAAAAATATATGTATAAAACACTGACATGTCAAGGTTTTGGACAGTCCCTGTCCTGGTTTTAGCCAACAGAATTACCAAATCAATGCACCATGCTTGCAGCACTGATTTGTCTGTATACGTGTCAATCAAAGTCAATGCTAAGGCTGTTTGCTGTTTTAACCAACAGAAAAACATCCCCGCTGCTCTGCGAGTCAAAGTTCAGTTCTGATTTGTCTGGACATGTGTCAATCAATCACAGCGTTGCTCAGCTAGCCCAGCTAATCACAGCGACAGGGGTCAGGTAGGCTAGCTGTCACGCTGAAAAGGAAGTCAGCATTCTCCAAAGAGCTCCAGGAGAATTACAGAAAATACCAGACAATGAATATGCAACATTTGCACACTTTGTAAGGGTCCATTGAGAGTCGCTCAGCAGCTCTGAATTCTACAAACCCATCATATGTCCTTCCCCTGTTTTTATTTTCAGTCCAGATTAACATATAAACCGGTAAATCTAACGATGAAGCGACCTCTAGACCTCTAGATATAAAATATCCTGAATCAACTTAGAGGACGTCTGGTCTTCATAATGTTTCCAGCCTTCCTGTAAAACAAATAAACACAGTTTAATGAATTCCTTTAGCTACACAGTTTTTACTCCGCTTGTTTTTCTGGTTTGCTAAAGATAAAAAAGAGACACTCTGACAGTTATTCTCTTGCAGCTACTTTGACAAGAAGTTGAAAACGTCCAGAGATGATTTATTGTGAACACTCCTGAGTGCCTCGTCCGTTTAGGAATCCGAGCGTTTGTTTTCTCTTTCCTGGAACCTCTTCCTCGTGGTGTGGTGAAGATTGGGTTTCAGTGGAGCTGTCTCTGTCTGAGGAAAAGCGAACTGTCTTCTCTGTGTTGTGTCACAGTCATTCACAGAGATAGGGATGTAAGGTGACACACACACACACACTGAATGTAGAAATGTTGGGATGGAAATGTGTCGTGGCATGTAGATCAGCTGAGTTCCCTGACTGCTTTGGCACCTGTCAGTTTCCCTCTTTTTTACCCCTTTCCTTCATTCCTCCCTCCTTACCTATGTTGTCTTCTTCTCTTCACTTCTATTAGAGTCCACTTTCCTCTATTTATTGCTCTCCTCCTTCATTAGACACCTGTCACTATACTGTCCGTAGCCCCTCTTCAGCCTAAGAAGCGTGTCAGCCCTCGTCACCATCACGGCCTGTGCGTACATGTATGTGATTTCAGAGACGTAGCTGGTCCAGAGTGTGTGCCTGGGTGTATTTGTGTGTGTCTGGTTGTGTCAGCTTTCCTGTCAGTTGGAAATCATGTGCGAGTCAGTGACGGCTGGGAAGTAACTTCTGAACCAGGATCTGCAGGCGTCACTTCACTGTGTCTCTCACTCTCTCGCCTTGTAGACACGTCCGTCTAGCATCATTTGATATGTCTCTGGACTCTGACGTCTCTCTTGCTCTTGGTCTGTCTTTGCCTTTCCTTTGCTATCTTTCACAGTAATCTGTGTGATCTGAGGAAGCTTTACATACGTTGCAAAAACAATAACCTGTGTGGTTCCTTGGTTCAATCATTGATGATAGATTTCAGCTAACCCTGATCTTACATCTTGGTCCTGGGACGAACAGATCTGACTTTAAATTTAGTATTGTTGAAACTGATTCCTCTTCAACATGATGGAACCATGTTCAGTAAACTATATGTAATAACTGCAAAGAATCCTTCCTTCCTTTCATATGTCCCTCCTTCCTCCCATCCATCAATACTTTCCCCCTTCCATCCATCCACCCATCAATCATCCATGCATCTGTCATTTATCCATCCCTTAAACGATCGTTCCATCCATCAAATACTTCTCTCCTTCCTCCGATCCATCCACCTATCCTTTCTTCCCTCCTTCCACCCAGTCTCCCTTCCATCAGTCCTCCAATCCACCATCCTTCTTTTTCCTTCCTTCCTTCCTTCCTTCCTTCCTTCCTTCCTTTTATCGACCAATCCATCGTCTTATCCATCCATCCATCCATCCATACATCCATCCATCCATCCATACTTTGCCCCTTCCATCCATCCACCCGTTGGTCTATCAATCATCCATCCATCTGTCATTTATACATCCATTAAACCATCCTTCCATCCATCCAACCATACCTCCTTCCTAACCTTCCATTAATACTTCCTTCCTTCCTTCCATCCCTCTATCCATCAAATACTTCCATTCTTCCTTCCTTTCTTCCATCCATCCACCCATCCATCCAACCACCCATCCATCCAACCATCATCCAACCAACCATCCATCCATCCATCCATCCACCCATCCATCCATCCATCCATCCATCTATCCATCCATCCATCCATCTATCCATCTATCCATCAAATACTTCCCTCCTTTCTCCCATCCATCCACCTATCCTTTCTTCTCTCCTTCCACCCAGTCTCCCTTCCATCAGTCCACCAATCCACCATCCTTCCTTCCTTCCTTCCTTCCTTCCTTCCTTCCTTCCTTCCTTCCTTCCTTCCATCCCTCCTTCCTTTTATCGACCAATCCATCGTCTTATTCATCCATTCATCCATCCGTCTACATACATCCATCTATCCATCCATACTTTGCCCCTTCCATCCATCCACCCGTTGGTCTATCAATCATCCATCCATCTGTCATTTATACATCTATTAAACCATCCTTCCATCCATCCACCCGTTGGTCTATCAATCATCCATCCATCTGTCATTTATACATCTATTAAACCATCCTTCCATCCATCCAACCATACCTCCTCCCTATCTTCCATCAATACTTCCCTCCTTCCTTCCATCCCTCTATCCATCAAATACTTCCCTTCTTCCTTCCTTTCTTCCATCCATCCATCCACCCATCCATCCAACCACCCATCCATCCAACCATCCATCCATCCATCCATCCATCCATCCATCCATCCATCCATCCATCCATCCATCCATCCATCCATCCATCCATCCATCCATCCATCCATCCATCCTTTTATGTGATCTGAGGAAGCTTTTGTTCATTGCAACAACAATAACCTGTGTGGTTCCTTGGTTGAATCTTTGATGATAGATCTCAGCTAACCCTGATCATACGCCTTGCTCAGAGATGTAGTCAGTTAGATCCTGTAAATAGCAACTTGCTAAATGTTGCAAAGTGCTCTGCTCATTGTGGATTAAGATGAGATCAGACTGAGTCCTGTCTGTAAGATGGGACTGGATCTGATCCTGTCTTGATGTTGGGTCTTTGTTAATAATAGAACATAGAGTACGGTCTAGACCTGCTCTGTTTGGAAACAGTCTTCAGATAAAGTTTGTTGTGAATAAAGATTGATTGATTGATCTTGTGTAAGATAGGACCCAGTGTCATTCCTTGTCTTTATATGTCTTTCACCATACCATCATTAAGAAAGGTACTTAAGATGATGCCACTGTAAAGGGACTCAGTACTTGAAGAGGGCCACACAGAACAGCTGACATGTTATCGTCATGTTATGTAACCTATCATAAAGTGTTGCTCTTGTTATTGGGTATCCTTGTTTTGACTCTCACTTTAAATAACAGCTCAGACGTGTTGTATTTGCCTCTCAGGAAGCTTTGTGTCTGATTAGGGGAATTTTAACTACCTTGGAATACTGTGACAACATTTATTTTCAGTACAGGAGGGCCCCTCAGGGAACTGAGACCCTGACCCCAGCTGGGTTTGGGTCTCGCCCTTCCCAGTGATCTATGAAAAACCATCTACTTCCATGAAGTTAATGCAATGTATTTGTTATGGATTGATTGATCGTCTTGACATTTAAGTAAAGTCCCCAGGCAGGTGAGAGCTGCTGAGTTAGAATCTGAGAGAGCAGCATATAGCAAAATTAATTTCTTTTAACCTGGATATGTCTGAGTTAACTTGATTAGAGGTGGACTGTGGCCTCCCTCACTCGCTCTGTCTTCATTGCAGGTGCAGAGGTGTGTGTGTGTGTGTGTCAGTGATGGATGTATTGCAGATGGTCTCAGCTCCATCTAATTATGCTGTGGACACTAGAGGAAGTCCTGCACAGAGGGCACTTAGGACATGCACACACACACACACACACACACACACACACACACACACACACACACACACACACACACACACACACACACACACACACACACACACACACACACACACACACACACACACACACACACACACACACACATAGACAAGATGGGAGAGTGACTGTGCTCGAGGTGGTTTGTTAAATTTAAATTTTCTTAAACAGTCTGCAGTAGTTAGATATATCAATGTGATGTGCATGTACTGTTTCAAGGTTAGTGTACACACACACACACACACACACACACACACACACACACACACACACACACACACAAACACACACACATGTTTTAGTGTAGCTCTGTGCAGTGAATACCCAGGCTTTATGTCTAAGTGAAGCAGGCTGGATTGTAATGACACCATCCATCCTTGAAGAAAGGAGACGTTTTAGAGGATCCTCTGTTAATCCACAGTGAACTCTCTGTTCTGCAGCCTCCAGCTCTGTCTAATTGACTAAATGTTGTTGTACAGTGGAGAGTCCTCGGATGTCCAAGTTAAACGATTGTCAACTAGAACAAGTAATGAGCCTTTATCAACAGAAGATTGCCTGTGGTGCCTTCACTTTGTATTTTATTAAATTTGTTCAATTTATGTAAATCCATGATGCAGCCAGTTGTGTTTATGAATAGACGGATAAACATCGAGTGTATCTCCAGCCTTAAAGGTGACATATCATGCAAAATTGACCTTTTAATGGTTTTTTACCTGAAATATGTGTCCCTGGCATGTCTACAAACCCCCCGAGAATGAAAAAAATCCATTCTGCCCCTGTTTTGATTTCTCCACCTTTCTGTAAATGTGTGTGTGTGTCCGTTTCAGACTTCCGTGTTTTTGTTACGTAACAACAATATCCGGTCTGTCACGGAGTCAGAGCTCGGAGCTTGTTCAGCCCATAGACTGTATAAAATAATACTGAATCCCCCCTCCGTTTTTCATTACCTGCACAAATGTGTGCTAACAAGGAGCTTAGGAGGGAGACATGCTAGTTGTAGGCTGTCTTAATAAACACAAAGGTCGGTTTTACTCCCCACGTCTGCAGATTTGAAGATCTAGTGGATGATTTTTATTTATCATGGATAAGTGCTAGCGCTAATTAGCATAGCCACATAGCTACATGTTCATAGCTGTAGCTGTAGCTGTGTACCAAGACACATGTCGACATACTGACAAATAAAACAAGAAACATTAAATCTGTGACCAATCCTTCAGAAAGTTCCTGCTGCCTTTCTGGTAGAGGTCGGTTTTACTCCCCACGTCTGCAGATTTGAAGATCTAGTGGATGATTTTTATTTATCATGGATAAGTGCTAGCGCTAGTTAGCATAGCCACATAGCTACATGTTCGTAGCTGTGTACCAAGACACACGTCTACATACTGATAAATAAAACAACAAGAAACACTAAATCTATGACCAATCGTTCAGAAAGGTCCTGCTACAGGCGCCTCTCCGTCAGGATCAGATTCTGGATCAGATTCAGAGGGTTGAAGTAACGTGATCTCTGAGCAGCCGTGTATATTCAGCCAACATGTAAACATTAGATCAACGTGCTGGACAGCCGAGGCACATCCCTTTCCTGAGGGGGCGTGGTCAGAGAGAAAACAGAGTGTTCTGAGGAGGGCTGACAAAGAGGGTTTTTCAGGCATGCCAAAATCTGATTTCAAAGTGTTTTTTTGAGCATAAACTTTAAAGACATGTTTTGGGGACCTCTTAGACCAATATATATTGATGAAAAAAGCGTGATATGTCACCTTTAAAGTCTAACCTCTTGATCCCACAGCGGGAGTTTGCACTGTGGTTTTGAGAGCATGGCTCACTTGTCATTTAACGTCTCAGATAAATCCCAGAGTAGATTTGCTGCATCTTTATTCGAAGGAGTTGCAACAGCACAGGTAAAGCCCATCAGAGCAGATTGACCTCAACAGGAAGTCAGACGTGGGAACAACAAAGAGAATTCGGTCATTTCAGACAAAACACCACATCAAATTCTAATTCAGGGCACAATACTGTATTTCAGTTGTAAATAGTGACAAATGTACAATGTGTGTACAAGATTTGTTCCTTCCTTCCTTCCTTCCTTCCTTCCATCCATCCATGTATCTATCCATCCATCCATCCATCCATCCATCCATCCATCCATCCATCCATCCATCCATCCATCCATCCATCTATCCATCCATCCATACTTCCCTCCTTCCTTCCTTCCTTCCTTCCTTTCTTCCTTCCTTCCTTCCTTCCTTCCTTCCTTCCTTCCTTCCTTCCTTCCTTCCTTCCTTCCTTCCTTCCTTCCATATATACTTCCATCCATCCATACTTCCCTCCATCTATCATCCATCCACCCATCCATCCATCCATCCATCCGTCCGTCCATCCATCCATCCATCCATCCATCCATCCATCCATCCATCCATCCATCCATCCATCCATCCATCCATCCATCCATCCATCCATCCATCCATCCAAACTTCTCTCATACCCTCCATCCATAGTGCCTTCCTTCCTTCCTTCCTTCCTTCCTTCCTTCCTTCCTTCCTTCCTTCCTTCCTTCCTTCCTTCCTTCCTTCCTTCCTTCCTTCCTTCCTTCCTTCCTTCCTTTCATCCATCCATCCATCCATCCATCCATCCATCCATCCATCCATCCATCCATCCATCTGTACTTCCCTCCTTCCATGAATCCATCCATACTTCCCTCCTTCTTTCCTTCCTTCCATCCATCCATCCATCCATCCATCCATCCATCCATCCATCCATCCATCCATCAATAACTTTTGTTTTGGGTCTTGACCAATCAGAATGAAGCATTAAACACAGTCATGTGATGGTAATAAAGCAGAGTAATAAGGGTTGTTCATATTCGGGTGTGGTTCATGTTTGTTTGATGATATTTTTGTACTTTCCTCTTTGCTGTTGTCGGGGTGAGATTTCAGAATACTCAGTTTAATGTCAGTGAACATGACTGAATCATCTCACCAGAGACGGGTCACGTAAATTAACCCGACCCTTTTTTCACCCACCAGGCGAGCCGTCACAGGATCGTAAATCAGCACAACAGTGAAAACATCCTGTCCAAGGTGTCATTTCTCCAGGTTTCATCATCATGGTGACCGACTCCTCCACCATACAGCTCCTTTATTATAACACTGATTTCATTAGAAACTAGTGAAGCAGTTGCAACCCTTGAAGACCTCTGCAAATAGAACCAAATGATAATGATTAAGTACAGACAAAATGAGCCTGTACGATAGATGGCTGCATTTACCTGCTTAATTTATCTTTAATAAGGCAGGTATTGCCCCTGTGGCCTCACACTTAGCGCTATTTCCCTCTGCGTGATGGTACTTTGATCTCTATCCAAGTACATTTACAGCTTAAACTCTCCAAGAACATTTGGGATTAGATGGTCATAAGAAATTGTCCAACTTTTGGATTCTAGTTAAGTGATTCTCGAGCGTAGCCAAGAGAGCAATTGCCCTAATTTTTCCAGCGAAGAAAAAGCCAAGCCTTTAATGGCTTAGCACAGATAAGCCCAAACGGTGTTAATAAAAGATTGGATAATGATTTTTAAAGAAGACAGAGGGGACAGCACATAGGGCAGAAATAATTAATCACCTCCAATGGAGTGAGGAAAAAAGATGCAGAGCAGATAGAGGAGAAAACGGCATGAGAGGAGAGGAAATGAGAGGTGAGGAAAATATGTAAATGACAGGTTAGAAGTAAAGGAAGGGGTGAGGGGAAGGGAGCGATGAGGGGGAAGGGGGAGATAATGCTAATTTTATAAAGAGAAACGGACACTGAGCAGCAATAATTCATCACTGAGAGAGGATGGAATGATGAGGATGAGGGGGAAATAAGGAGAGAGAAGATAGTGGAAAGGAGGGAATATGGGAGTTGGGGGAACTTGCAGCCCACAGGGAGAAGAGAAAGTCATTTCCCCAAGAGAACCTAACTCACAGTGTAAGCTGAAAGTTTAACATCACTACAATAACAGGACATCTGGAATAAGAGTCTGGACCTCAGAGCCGGCCTGTGACTGTGTGATGGACGTAATCAGAGAGGAGAGATCCACAGGACACAAGGAGATGTTTCAGGTACTTCAAAACAGAGCTGTCAGAGAGTCTGCTGTCCTGGAGCTGAGACAGGGTATGGATTACAGTCTACAGCACTCGCTCCTAACCTTCAGGGTCAGACAACCCTTCCTCCACATCAAACGTTCACACATTGTTCTTTCTCTTAAAGGGGACAGTTTGATCCTGGAGGTGGCAATGTTTACGCTTTGAGGTTTTTTTTCTACACAACAACAATTCATTCCTTCACAGTTCTCACTTTAGACAGTGTGTCGCCTTGTGTCTGAGCTTTGGGCCCTTCTTAAAAAAGCTATCGTAATAAACATGTCATCTAGAATAAGTTAAAGAATTATTGCCTGAAATGATCTCAAAGTGAAATATACCCATTCTCCTCTACTGTTCCCCCTGCTACTACAACATGCTAACTGTCTCCAACAAAAACAAACTCATACACACCACAAACACTGCCACCAAAATCATCCGCCTCCCCACACCCAACCTGTCTGACCTCAACAACAGAGTCATCATACGCAGAGCACGCACTATAACACTGGACCCCCAACACCCCCTCTACTCAGTCTTCACACTACTCCCCTCCGGTCGCAGGTACAGATCCCCTTACTGTAGGCGAACCCGGTTTGGCAGAAGCTTCGTCCCATTGGCCATAGCACTGCTAAACAGAATGCCACTGTAATGTGTCCGGTGTGTTTATATGTGTTCGGTGTGTTTTATATGTGCCCAGTGTGTGCATATGTGTCTGGTGTGTATATTTGTGGGATGTGGTGCACCATTGCTGTGAGGCTGGGTGGATGTTTATGGTTATTGTGTTCATACATGTATTCCTGTACAGACGGTGGCAACAAATCTCCTTATTAAGGACAAATAAAGATCTATCTATCTATCTATATGTGTGTGAAAGTGACGTGTGCCCCTGTGCATCCTAAAGACCCCTAAGCTGCCCCAAAATGCCTGCGTGAGCCTTACTCGTTTAATCAGAAATAGCCTTCAAAAATATTACATGTTTAGGTTCATGAATACTTAACACATTATCAATTAACAAGATTATATACAAAACAACACAAATAAACATTAGAGTGGGGGTGTCAGTGTCCATGTATACCCTCCACATTATTACGGGTCCCCAAATGATTTTAACGTCCTTTTTTTTTTTTTTCAGTTTTATCATCTAATATTTGCAGAGTAAACAGGTTGTAGCTGTCAGATGATCTTAAATACACATAATTACACCTGATTTACAATAACACTGAAACACAAAAAACACACACACATACAAAACAACATTAGTACAGTTTTTCATTATTATTTTGATTACAATAATCTTACATGGATAAGCCATTCCTACATGTTCAGGGATCTATTGTCCAAGCTTTTCGCTGATTATGATCCATAGGGCATCCGGTTCAGTATGCTCACTGAGATTTGAGACTGCACTCTCTATCGACAGTAAGTCCAAAAAGTCTGCCATCCAGTTCTGTATGTTGTAGCAGTCCGCTTTGTGAATTTTCCAGTTCATAAGTATTGTTCTTTTCACAGACAAGACATCTAAAACAACGATGCGTTTGGTTGCTCTTTGCTGTATAGTGTCCATCGTATTTCTGAGTATGCATACATCTGGGCGTTGAGGGATATGAGCATTCATTAAAACCTGTAAAATCTCTGTGTAGGATTTTCATTTGAATAGTTTTATATCTGACACAGTTAGAGACTGATGTTGAGTGCTTTAGCATTACATCCCACTGATCTGCAGTAAGAGGTGAGCAAAGTCTCGTTCCCATTGTAATTTGGTGGTGACAGTGCTGTCATGGAGGGATAGGATTAGTAACTTGAATAGAGCAGAAACAGTTCCTTGACGAGCACTAGCTTCCTTCAATTTAGTATAGAACACAGTTTTGATTCTAGGTATGATTTCTTGAAATGTAATTTTTTTCAAGACAGATCTCAGTTGTAAGTATTGAAAAAATGAAGACATTTTATTTTTGTTTTAACGTCCTTTAAAATTGATCTGAGAATTTAAAATGATCCCCAGAAACTTTACCTCTGTGACTTGGTCAGTAAATTCCCCTTTGGTCCTGATGTGCTTATGGTTCTGTTGATTGTAAAAAAACAGACTGACTTTGTGAGAACTGTGCAAACTTCTTATCATCTGCCAGCACTTTGTGTTCTTTCAGGATATGAAAAGAGGTAGCAGCACATTGAAAAACAACTTCAAGGTGATTCTGCCCAGCAACTTGTGACTTACTGTTGTGCAAACCAATTAAATATTATCACGCCCTTTGTAATACGATCACGCCTATGGTTTCAATAAAACAGCTGAGCAACAGAGGAGACTTTGAAGATGATCGACCACACTTTGTGGTGAACATGGATCAGTCTTCCCTTTTGCAAAAGCGAGCTAGCTGAAAAAGTTGTCCGTGTGTTCCTTGACTCTGCTGTGACGATTCCTGGACCTGACAGACTTAGTTTCCTTAATGAAACAAGAGACTCGTGACTGATGTGTTGATTGATCTGCTGGAGTGTTTTGTGAACAACCTTGGATTACACTCAGTTAAGAGGGACCGGCCTGCTTCAGTCTGACTTTGTACCTTGTTTAATATTTACTTTTTCTCTTTTAGTGAAGCCAACAAGAGATGAGAGCCTCCCCTGAGCTGCCTCACTGAGGTGAGTTTCTTTCATCATGGAGTTTGCAGTATGGCTGGTTTTGCTTATTAGTATCTTTCTCTACATTATTTTAAAGGTGATGCAATGAAGCCATTAACTAAATCGATATTTCAGAGTACAGCTGTGATCTTAGCATCCATCATGATGCTATTTCAATATGGAATAAGGGCAAAAAGTACTTGTTTGTTCAGTGCACAGGGCTTTCTGCTGTCTTATTGATGTGTATGAGTGTGCATGTTGTTTCCATCCAGAGTCCCACTGAGGCAAAAACAAACAAGTTATTACTCCTGCTGCTTTCCTGCTCGCTACCACATCTTCAGAAAAAAACAAATGGAAAATTAGGTTTCATGTAGCAATCTTTTATTTACACAAACACACACACACACACACACACACACACACACACACACACACACACACACACACACACATACACACACACACACACACACGCACACACGCACACACTCTGATTCAGAGGAAGTAGAAATCTTTGCCGGTAATTCAGGTGATAAATGTTCCTGGGACTCTAAGTTCTCTGCTTGTCTTGGATGTCCTCAGTTGTGTCTAAAAGCACAGAGGCAGCGTGATGACCTGCAGTGATTAGACTGTCAGACCTATAACTGGGAGGTTAAAGGTTCAGCCCTCCATGACCTCGAAGTCTGCAGAAATACTCCTGGGTCTCTAACAAACATAACACCAGCAGCATCCAAACGGCTAAAGGAGGTGACGCTCTACGGGCTTTTTTTTTTGTCTTTTATCTTTGCAGGGACGGTCATGAAGCACACACTGCTAATGGACAAATAAAAACCAGAGCAATAGACTGATCAGAGTAAAAATGCTGATGTTTGATAATCAGATCTTTAGACATGTAAACAGGAGTTTACACAGCTGTTGAAACACAGAAGGAGTTCCTGGCAATGCAAACTAGTTTAGTTTTTATTAAGATTTGAAAATATCCTCATTAGATATTTAATGATCGTCTAAAGACGTTTATGAGGGATGGATCCGGCTGAAAGTCTCCAGTTAACAGGGTCGCTGTTTAAACCAAAACACCGTCCGATCTCTGCCACGGCTTTTTGAGTTCAAAAGGATTTGAAAGTCATGTTGAAACGTCTTTGCTACTCGCGCTTATCTCCTCTCACGTGTTGATTCAGTGAATCCATCTGTGATGAAATATAGCACCATCTAAAACAGCGCCAGCTGAGTCTCTTCATGCTAACAGGCTAACTGTTGTGTTGCTCATAATGATGACTGCCTGTCCGTCTGCTTCTATGGTGTCATCTGTGATGAATGGCATTCCTCTTTGTTTTACTGCCCTCTACTGGTCTGGTGGTGTAGTGCATTTACTTTTTTTTTCCTCCATACGTCACTGGCCTGATTTACACAATCTACCCGAGACTTCAGCCCACGGTTGAAACGCAGACAACAATGGGGGCACAGGAACCTTTTAGTTCAGGGGAAAGTAGTTCTGGGGTCTTTTAGCCCCCAGAACTCTCGGTCGAAATGCTCCTCTATAAAACACCACTTTGCCGTGTGTTAGGACATAACAATATTAACAGAGTTCAAATTATCGCTCACCTTCGCAAGTCAAAAGTCTGAAACAGCAGAGGTCTGTGAATGGAAACAACACTGTCTACATCCTGCTGTGAGGTTCAGATGAAGAGGGAGGGAGTTAAAGTGGATGAACATTTGGGAAGACAACCTCTTAAGCAGACCTGATGTCAGAAGGGGGATCAGGTGACAGAGACCTGAAATGAAGAACACCATCCACTTCAGGGCTGGATTCCTCCAATGGTTTCTCCAACAGGAAGTTTTTCCTTGACACAGTCACCGCAGCTGCTGCACATAAGAGCAAATCTAGCTCATGTAATCAGCAGTGACACCAAGCACGGAGCTGAATTTCAGATTGAACTCTAATTGCCCTGCTGGAGAGACGGCTCCATTTTAGCGTGCTCTCTCTGGAGCACTTTAAGAGCTCCAAGAAAAACACAGTAAACCCCTTTAAATGGAGGACTGAGCTCCTGGTGTGGTATGCATGTCAGGGTGCTCTCACACCTGTAGCTCTTCAGATTCAGGTGGTAAAATGTTGCATTGACTTATTTTTCCCTCTGGTAGTTTTGTCTTCTGCAGTATTGTAAAGCAGGCCAAAGCACACACCATCGCAGGGCATCATTACCTCATGGTCTCCTTTCCCCAACAAAGACCTTGTGTACTGGACACACTTCCTATCAGCAAAATGAGCCTGTGTTGACTTTCAGCAGCGAGGAGGTCAATGCCTCATGGAAATTTGGGCAGATGAGACATCGCATGCAAAAATACTCAAGGTTACAAACTTATGAGTCAGTGCATGAACTAGAAGAGCTTTCACCACTCTGCTCTTCCTTCTGTCACACAAAGGCCAAGATACTCCGACTGCAGTATGTTAAGATACAGCTTGCTAAAAGGGGAGGTTCCAGCGTGGAGAAGGACACAACACTTGGAACTAAACCAATTGTTGAACCCGTAGATGTTTCCGAGTCCTGTGATGGTGCTCCAGCTTTTCTGCTCATGTTAAATTGGTTGGAGAAACTGAGTAATTTTAGCTTATCACTCTTTTCATGCTAATTACCTCAGAGTGATGAGTGAAGCAGCTATTTGGTTTCTTGTTGATTGCGTTCTCACTCCAGGGTTTGATTGGAGGCAAGCACAGCTTTCATACACGCACCTTTTAAGGATTTATAACAGTCTTTGAATGTTGGCTGCGACTAGATGTGATTTTTGTTTGGAATTTAGCTCAAATCAATCAATCTTTATTTATATAGCGCCAAATCACAACAAACATTATTCTCAGACTCTTTCCAAACAGAGCAGGTCTAGACCGTACTCTATGTTCCATTATTAACAAAGACCCAACATCAAGACAGGATAAGATCCAGTCCCATCTTACAGACAGGACTCAGTCTGATCTCTGTCAATTCCACGACAATCTCATCTTAATCCACCATGAGCAGAGCACTTTGCAGCATTTAGCAAGTTACAGTGGCAAGGACAAACTTCCTTTAACAGGCAGAAACCTCCAGCAGGACCAGACTCATGTTAGACACACATCTGCTGAGACCGTGTTGGAGAGAGGGATAGAGGGAGATGAAGAGAGAGAGAGAGAGATGATAGTGGTGAGACGGATAGTAGTAGTTGTAGCAGCTGGAGTCTGGAACATCCACAGCAGCAGAGATCCAGAGGGACCAACAAGACAAGGGAGCTCAGGGACTCCAGAAAGGTCTATGGTTAGTAACTTTCAATGGGACAGGGAGAGCTAAAGAAAGTGGTGGTGGGGTTGAGACAGGATCCCAATGTGTCGGTGCGCCAGCTCCCCCGGAAGTCTAAGCCTGTAGCAGTATAACTAAGAGCTGGTCCAAGCCTGATCCAGCTCTAACTATAAGCTTTATCAAAAAGGAAAGTTTGAAGCCTACTCTTAAAAGTAGAGAGGGTGTCTGCCTCGCAGACCCTGACTGGTAGATGATTCCAAAGGAGAGGTGTCTGATAACTGAAGGTTCTACCTCCCATACTACTTTTAGAGACTTTAGGTACGATGAGCAGGCCTGGGATAAAGTTCTGCTGCTGTCTCTGTTATTTCACCTTTTTGTTTAATTATGCTGGAAAAGAGCAACTTCCCTGCTGTGAGTCTAAACAGTTTGATTTAACAGGAGAGAGGATGTTATGTTACGCTCAGTGTAACAAGATAACTACAGGTTTGAGCCTTGTTTTTTTCTGTTTCCTTGTCTTTGTTTTTTCCTGTTTGATACCTCTAGTGTTGACATTTGGAGACAAATGAATTGACTGAGAGATAGGCATTACATTCAGTTACAATTTACAATATTTTAGAATCTAAATCTGGTTTGTTTCCATTCACCAACCAGGAATGTGTCCTGGTGTTTTGATGAAAAAACAAAAAGAACTGGAAAGAAAAAAAGAATGCCAGTAATCAGCAGTGATCCTCAAGGAACTATAAGATAAAAATAAAAATAAATAATTCAATATGAAAGCTTTACAGCAATGTACCACAAAACAAACTCTTTTCAACACACGTAAAGAAACTGTTTTGTTTTCTTACAATCAAGAGCAGCAAAACTATAAAGTATCCTTATCTGTTGCTTATTGTTTATTTAAAGAAGTACAGTGAATCCTTCACACTGTGGAGTGCTTATACAACTATAAATCATCCTGCAAACTGCAGTTTTTACCCTCATGTCATGTACCTGTATACTTCCAGAGACACCTAGCAGTACTCAACTCAACTCTTTTTTATTTATATAGCACCTTCCATACATTCAAGTGTGCAGCCCAAAGTGCTTCACAAAACAACAGCAATAGGTAAAAGGATACAAAGCTAGAACAAGATAGAGGAATGTAATATGAAATACTTAAAAATAAAATACAGCACAATTAAATACAAATTAAATCAATCAATTTAAAAATAAGAAGATAGAATAAGATAGAACAAAAATAAAATAATTGATGCTAAAATGGTCATTAAAGTAAAGTAATAATGCAGCAAGGGCGAAAAGAAAATTAGACCAAGTTAAAGCCAGATTAAGTACAAGTTGTCACAATTTTTCATTTCATGCATCAGTTAGTGTTGAGACAGTTCTAGAGCTCTAAAGTCGCCCCTATGACTCCCAGGACATCAAGATTGCCTCATCAAGGGATTAAATTCAACATGAACAAAATAATGATCTGCTTTGTTGACTTTGTACAGTGAGAGTCAGCTGATCAGGCATCAAGCTTCACTACATGTTATTTAAAAAAGAGAATTTGGGTCTCACTTTCTGATTTTCTTGATAGCGGGTGGCAGGAGGGACAGGAGGTGGGAGTCATGAGTCAGCTTTAGTGCATGTTATGAGCTGAAATATGAGTGAACACTGCATGCTGGTTTATTCCACAGCAACATAGAATCACTGAAATAACACTTCTCACATCAGTGGAGAAAACATAATAATAATAATAATAATCTTTATTTATAGAGCACTTTTCAAAATCTATGTAAGTTACAAAGTGCTTTACAATGCCTTCAAAGATGTGCCAAATAAAGAACATATAATCATAAAAATACAAACAAAATGAAGACAGGACTCTGTGTGAGACATTTTGATCCAATAAAATCAGGAAATGCTCTCCGATAAAAGTACGTTTTGAGCAATGACTTAAAAGAGAGCACAGAGACCGCCAAGCTAACATCCTCACGCAGTTCATTCCACAGCTGTGGGGCCTGGACTGAAAACGCCTTGTCCCCCTTTGTTTTCAGACCCGTTTTTGTCAGGTTTTGTAGTTCTAGGACCCAAAAACAGACTGATGGCAATTCAATAGATTTATTGTTAAAAATGAGGTTGGATATGGAGTGTGTAGCTGGGGAAGGAACAGATGATCTGGCAGCTGGACATGTTGAGGCAAGCAGTTGAAAAATCCTGGGTCCTGAAGAAAAGAGGGACTGAGAATTACTTGAGGTCGTGAAAAAACAGCAAAGTCTTTAGGCTTTAGTTTGGTCGTTGAACAGTACCACGTGAAGAAACTGAACGCTCTGGGGAAGATTGGTTGTGGATCTGAGGTACTGTGACAAAACATACTCATCAAACAATGTAGTGAGCAGCAGATGGGTCCACCTTAGTCTCTGCAGAGACCTCAGGGCCGTCCTGGCCTTCAGAGAGGGCCTGACCATTTGAAGTAGGCTATTTCTTTAAAGGTGACATATCATGCAAAATAAACTTTTTAATGGTTCTCTACCTGAAATATGTTTCCCTGGCATGTCTACAAACCCCCTGGAAATGAAAAAAAAAATCCATTCTGCCCCTGTTCTGATTTCTCCACCTTTCTGTAAATGTGTGCTGAAACCAGCTGTTTCAGACTTCCGTGTTTTTGTTACGTCACAACGACATCCAGTCTGTAACAGAACTCAGAGCTCGGAGCTTGTTCAGCCCATAGACTGTATAAGATACAACTCAACCCCTCCTCTGTTCGTTACCTGCACACATGTGTGCTAACAAGGAGCTTAGGAGGGAGGCATGCTAGTTGTAGGCTGTCTTAATAAACACAGAGGTCGGTTTTACTCCCCACGTCTGCAGATTTGAAGATCTAGTGGATGATTTTTATTTTTCATGGAAAAGTGCTAGCGCTAATTAGCATAGCTTCGTAGCTGTGTACCAAGACACACGTCGACATACTGATAAATAAAACAACAAGAAACACAGAATCTGTGACCAATCCTTCAGAAAGGTCCTGCTGCAGGTGCCTCTCCGTCAGGATCAGATTCTGGATCAGATTCAGAGGGTTAAAGTGACGCGGTCTGTGAGCAGCCGTGTATATTCAGCCAACATGTAAACATTAGATCGACGTGCTGGAGAGCCGAGGCCGCATCCACTTCCTGAGGGGGCGTGGTCAGAGAGCTCATTCTCATTTAAAGGCACAGACACAGAAAACAGCCTGTTCTGAGCAGGGCTGAAAAAGAGGGGTTTACAGGCATAACAAAATCTGATTTCAAAGTGTTTTTTTGAGCATAAACTTTAAAGACATGTTTTGGGGACCTCTTAGACCAATATGTTTTGATGAAAAAGAGCGTAATATGTCACCTTTAAAGCTCAATTGTTCTAATTTCATAATTTATTAATCAACATGTAAACACGTTTTTTTCTGAAAGTACTATGAAAAGCAACCCTGCATAATAATCACCGCACTTAATTTGTGTTGTTTTGTGTGCTTGTTGTGTGTTGTAACCTGTTTTGTGCTGCCGTCTTGGCCAGGTCACTCTTGAAAAAGAAGTTTTAAATCTCAATGAGTCTTTTACATGGTTGAATAAATAAAGAAGAATACATGTTGGGCTTCCAATTCCAATTGTTGACAATGTGAGGACAACCGGGGGTATGATGAGGAGGCAAGAGTGGGGCTGAATCGACGGTGTCTTTGCAGCAGCTGCTCTTCAATGCCAACCGAGAGAGAAAGGGTTTGCTGCTCAAATCTTGTCTTTCTGTCAGCAGCAGTTCATGGTCAGGCCTTTCCAGAAGATACAGAGTTCTGGTCCTTTTAGTGTTAAATATACATGGATAGTTTGACCCATGCACCACCATCGCTAGTTCTACTACAGGTCATGACTGTTTGCGACTTGTCTGTCCCATAGACTGTAAATAAAAATGGACAGCGTTGCTCCGCCTCTTCCCGTGTACAGTTCTGAAGCCAAAAAATCCCTCTCCTGGGCGCAGCCATTGTGCAGCCAGAGCCTGTGAAGCCTTTGTAATAAGCTCCGCCCTACAGCGTGACGTCACAAGACGCTGTGTGTCCTTTGAAGTTTCCCTCTACGGCGGCTGTGAATCAAAGGAAACCCGGAAGTAAAACCCCGTTTTTTAAGCTCTAATAACTAACGAAAAAGAAACTTTTCAGAAAAAAGAGGCCTTGAACACAAAACAGTCAAATACTAACTACATATCACCACAGCATACGGATGTGAGAAACATTCGTACGACGTGTATTTATTTTTTTAAGTTTGACTGAGACAGATTTTTTGACCTATACTGCAGCCAGCCACCAGGGGGCAGACACACTGCTGAAAGCCTCACCACCAGGGCCGTATCCGGCACGCTTTGTCTGTCCTCACTGTATACTCCCTGTGTGTCCTGTGTCTTAAGCTGTCCTATCCAATGAAGTCAACATGCTCCCAAAAAATAAAACAGAGGGTAAAACGAATTTAATGAAAGAACAATCTAAAATGAAAATGGACTAATCTCATCTCTCCTCTAAGCAGGGGGGCTTTCTCATCATTAACTTTATGATACGCTCTGCCCGCTGTGCACATGATTCAACAGCACCTGAAACACCAACAAACTAGCTAGAAGTCTTCTACTGGAAGCTGCAAGCAACTGTACTGCTAATCAGGAGGACAGAGTTATGAATTTATCCAGGCAGTTGATGCACTTTGGTGCAGATAATAGAAGGTTTTGGAAACATTCAACAAGTGATGCCCGTGGATGAACGGTTCAACCATGAGGGTAAGTTACAGACTGCATGTTGGTTGCATGCATGAAGGCCACGGCTTGTGCTGTATTCATATTTCCTCCATCTGTTGGCTTTATGTTGACTTCAGGATTGATTCAACACAGGGAGAAGTAAAGAGGTGTGTGATTTACTGTACATTATATTAATATACACTAAAATAATGTGTATATTAATAGCTCTTCAGTGTTTGTCATACTATACAGCTGTGGTTTAATGTGCTTTACATATTTGTGAGGTTGGGCTTTCAGAGAATGATCACATTTACATAAGAATGGGTCCCACATTTACATGACACAAACAGCTGTGTGCCAAAGAGATAGAGGAGGAGGACAGAGGGATAAAGAGGAGGAGAGAATATACTTGAAGATATAGCATAACAAGATTTTATTCCACATGATGGGATGCTGGGCTTGGTCTTATCAGAGAACAGTCAGAAAAAACAGGAGCTTCATTTACACTGATGCCAAAACAGCTGAGCAGAGAGGTGGAAGCATCAAAGGGAGATTGCACAAGATGAAATGTTTCCTGTAACCTAATGTTATTTATTGATCAGCAAAGCTTACCAGCAGCCTGTGTGATGCTTTTTGTCATTTCAGCAGAGACTTTAATGAAGAGCTTTGCAAGTGACGTCTGTCTACACTGCAAAAACTCAAAATCTTACCAAGTTAAATTGTCTCCTTTTTAGTCAAAAAGTCTTGATTTAAGATACATTAACTTAACAAGTAACATTTGAGCAAGATAGAGGGACTTGTTTTAAGACATCTTTAATATCTTGTTAAGTCAAACAATCTTGAAATGATCTTGTTTTGAGTTGTAATTTAGAAGAAACAAGGTTTATTTAACATTTTTCAAGCTGAGATCTTATTTGTAGAAGACAGATCATCTTGATTTAATACAAACACTTCACTTGATTTAAGTAAATGCATGTTATTGGAGAATCTATCAGAAAACAGCTCCATTGATGAAAGAAAGAAAGAAAGAAAGAAAGAAAGAAAGAAAGAAAGAAAGAAAGAAAGAAAGAAAGAAAGAGAAGTTGTTGTTTTTAAGGGTGGGTTTCAGTTTTCAGGCACTGTTTCTTCTAAATCAGATAGAAATATACGTCCTCAAACTACATGCACACAATGAAACACCTACTTTAGAGCATAGCTGGCTTATCCTAAAAAACAACATGACTGAATATTAGTATATCCAGCTCACTATGAGAAGACATTATATCTCAAAATGCTCAAATTAAACTTTGTCATCTTATTTCAAGGACAAGATGGTCTGAAACCTTGAGAAGTGCTGCTATAATACAACTCACGAAATTAAGGTGAAATTATCTCAAATGAAGAAGTTGACATGAAATGTATTAGTGCAGAAATCTTTTTTTGAGCGAAAAAATACTAATCGTTATCACTCCTGTTTTATTTTGAGACACTAAGCTTTAAAATACTGGTACAATATTGCTTAAAATAAGTTTTCCCTGCTAATTTTTAAGATCAAAGTTTTCTAAATATTACGTCTTATTTTACAAAATCTTACCAAGCAAATTTTAACTTGTTCTATTGGCAGATTTTTTTTGCTTATTTCAAGGTAAAAGTACCTTGAAAGGAGTTTTTTTTCTTATTTTTCGAGGGGCATTTTTCCCAGTGCAACTGTTCTGGGCAAAACTTCAAAATGAAAGTGTTGTATGAAAATGGCAGAAGTCTCTCTACAAAAATGAACAGATCAAGCTTTTGCTCTGAAATGTGTGGAAGTGTTACCATGAAGTGTTCCCAGATTGTATTTTTCATGACTGTATCATCAATACAGCTGTTACAAAGCAATACAACCTTGAACTTATCATTTTACTGTCTATGTAATGTTTTTATCATCTTAGAAACATTTCAAACATCAACAATCTTTTTAGTTTTTAAGACACAGAGATTATTTTACATGTTTTTATATCAACACGGCTGGATTACTGCAACCTGAACAAAAAAATCCCTCCACAGACTGCAGATGATCCAGAACTCAGCTGCCAGGCTTCAAGAACCAAGACATATGACCCCGACACGCCTGTTTTGGCTTCTCTACATTAGCTGCCAGTACGTTTTAGTATTGATTTTAAGATTTTAGTGGTTACTTTTAAAGCACTCAATGGTCTCTGCCCCAGTTAAATATCTGACCTTTTAAAACCTTACACACCAGACCTCAATCTGCGATCCTCAAGCAGAGACCTGCTTTCAGTCTCAAAAACTGTCATGGCTCCTTCCTCTTTCCTTGTGTTTTAGTTGTTTCCCTCCCTAGTGTGTGTTGTTGTGTTTTTTTTTTCTCCCCTGTTCTGTGTGTGTCTGTCAGGGTGTGGCTCTCCACTGCACTCCTCCTTCCAATCAACCTGCACACCTGAGATCCATCCACTAATCAGTCCTGCAGTATATTTAAAGTTGGTGCAGAAAGCATTCAGACCCCTTCACTTGTTTTACCTTTTGTTATGTTATAGCCTTATTCCAAAACGGATTCAATTCATTTTTTCCCCTCAATATTCCATAACAACAAAATGAAAAATGTTTTGTAGAATTTTTTGCTAATTAATTAAAAATAAAACACTCAAATATCACATGTGCATAAGTATTCAGACCCTTTACTCAATACTTAGTTGAAGCACCTTTGGCAGTGATTACAGCCTCCAGTCTTCTCAGGTATGATGATACAAGCTTAGCACACCTGGGTTTGAGGAGTTTCTCCCATTCTTCTTTGCACATCCTCTCAAGATGATGAGGTTGGATGGGGAGCGCACAGCTATTTTCAGGTCTTTCCAGAGATGTTCAATCAGGTTCAGGTCTGGGCTCTGGCTGGACCACTCAAGGACATTCAGAGACTTGTCCTGAAACCACTCCTTTGTTATCTTGGCTGTGTCCTTAGGATCTGCAGTCTGAGGTCCAGAGCGCTCTGGAGCAGGTTTTCTCAAGAATCTCTCTGTACTTTGCTGAGCTCATCCTTCCCTTGATCCTGAATAGTCTCCCAGTTCCTCTCACTGAAAAACATCCCTACAGCATGATGCTGCCACCACCATGCTTCACTGTAGGGACGGTATTGTCCAGATGATGAGCGGTGCCTGGTTTCCTCCAGACTTGATGCTTGGCATTCAGGCCAAAGAGTTCAAATTTGGTTTGATCAGACCAGAGAATGTTGTTTCTCATGGTCTGAGAGTCCTTTAGGTCCCTATTGGTAAACTTTCATGTGCTTTGTACAGAGGAGAGGCTTCCGTCTGGCCACTCTACCATAAAGGCATGATCTGTGAAGTGCTGCAGAGATGGTTGTCCTTCTGGAAGGTTCTCCCATCTCAACAGAGGAATGCTTTCTCATCATTAACTTTATGATACGCTCTGCCCTCTGCGCACATGATTCAAAAGCACCTGAAACACCAACAAACTAGCTAGAAGTCTTCTACTGGAAGCTGCAAGCAACTGTACTACTAATCAGGAGGACAGAGTTATGAATTTATCCAGGCAGTTGATGCACTTCGGTGCAGACAATAGAAGGTTTTGGAAACATTCAACAAGTGATGCCCGTGGATGAACGGTTCAACCATGAGGGTAAGTTAAATACTGCATGCTGGTTGCATGCATGAAGGCCACGGCTTGTGCTGTATTCATATTTCCTCCATCTGTTGGCTTTATGTTGACTTCAGGATTGATTCAACACAGGGAGAAGTAAAGAGGTGTGTGATTTACTGTACATTATATTAATATACACTAAAATAATGTGTATATTAATAGCTCTTCAGTGTTTGTCATACTATACAGCTGTGGTTTAAGGTGCTTTACATATTTGTCCTTGAAATGCTCTGAGCTCTGTCAGAGTGACCATTGGGTTCTTGGTCACCTCCCTGAACAAGGCCCTTCTCCCCCAATCGTTCATTTTGGCCAGGCGGCCAGCTCTAGGGAGAGTCCTGGCGATTTCAACTTCTTTCATTTACGTATGATGAAGACCACTGCGCTCTTTGGGACCTTCAATGCAGCAGAAATTTTGTCTGTGCCCTTCCCCAGATCTGTGTCTCCATACAATCCTGTCTCGGAGGTCTACAGACAATTCCTTTGACTTCATGGCTTGGTTTGTGCTCTGACATGCACTGTCAACTGTGAGATCTTATATAGACAGGTGTGTGCCTTTCCAAATCAAGTCTAACCAATTGAATTTACCACAGGTTGACTCCAATCAAGTTGTAGAAACATTTCAAGGATGGTCAGAGGTAACAGGATGCACCTGAGCTCAATTTAGAGTTTCAAAAGCAAAGGGTCTGAATACTTGTGTCCATGCAATATTTGAGTGTTTTATTTTTAATTCATTTGCAAAAAATTCTACAAAACATTTTTCACTTTGTCATTATGGGGTATTGTGTGTAGAATGTTGAGGGAAAAAATGAATTCAATCCATTTTGGAATAAGGCTGTAACATAACAAAATGTATAAAAAGTGAAGGGGTCTGAATACTTTCCGTACCCACTGTATGCTATCCTAAATTTTCTGTTTTCTTGATTTAGTTGCATTTATCTCTTCTCCTACAGTTGCCTTAAAGGTTTACAGTTGTACCCAAAAGTTGAATTCACAAGTATCTGGAAACTAAAGCTCACACAAACTTCAGCCGTTTCTTCAGTGGGCGGAAGTCACAGAAAAATAAAGTTTAATTGGTGAACTGAACACAGGCAGTAACCTCTATGTGTGACCCTCTGTGCCGGTAGAGACACGAGCATAAAATTAGTCTCAAGTGTCCTAGCTGTGACATTAAGGGGAATGCTCTGTAACCACTCCATAGTTTCACTTTTCTTCAGCGAAGAGCCGACATGGAAGGACAAGCTCAAACCCCACCAGCTGGCTGTCACCATAAAAATACACCTTTGACGTCTCCCCTGTCAAGACCCGCCCACAGGACAGCCTGGAACTGTCACAGTATATGGCTGCAGTCTATGATCTGTGTTACCATCTGATTTCACTGTAGCTATGTCGTGTGGGGAGAGACGAGACTTAACGAGACCTGTGGAAAAGTTTCAAGACAACAGCTCTCTGCAAATCAAACCTCGTCACGCTGCACGGAAAAGACAATAACATAACATAATATAGGATCAAATGATCACGTTTGAGCTTCACGTACTGAGCTTCTTTAACGACACTATAATGGACATGTACAAGAGTTACAAATCATAGAACACATTTGAGTTATTGAACTGTATGTGACTGAAAAAACAGACAACATCTCTGTTTTTAGTCAAAATAAAAATAAAAGGAAAACCAACTTATCCTCTGGCACGGATAGCAAAACTCACACACACACACACACACACTCACACACACACACACACACACACACACACACACGCACACACACACACACACAGAGTGCTCACAGATGCATAAACCCACATGCAGTACATAAATGTAAATAGATTACTTTATAAGCTGTAGCCTACTGTTAGCTGCATTTTACAATCCATTCACTGTGAGGAAATGAGAGTCATCTATAATATTTATTGGGCTCTTCCACTTTGTGAGTGTGTGTTTGTGTGTGTGTGTGTGTGTGTGTGTGTGTGTGTGTGTGTGTGTGTGTGTTCTGCGTGAGCATCTCGTCTCATATTGATTCAGACTGCAGGCTACAAACCAGTCAGCTAACATGCTTCTGAATAAAATAAATCTGGCCTTGGAGCCAAAAGCTCCTGACACAGAGCTGTCATATCCCCTTACTCTCCGTCTCTCGCCCCCTCTCTCTCTGTCTCTTGCCCTCTCTCTCTCTCTCTCTCTCTCTCTCTCACTCTTACACACACACACACACAAATACAGTGACGTTCATCTACCCACTGCTGCGAATGCACCAATGAATGATTAATCACACCTGAGTTGAGGTGTGTGTATGTGTGTGTAAAGACGCAGAAAGAGAGCAAGACCAGATGAGATTAGATGAGGGAGAAAGATGTGCGTTCTGTCCTAACCCGCTCAGCCCTACTGACAGAGAGACATCGGACAACGCACACACACTCACTCACACACACACACACACACACACACACACACACACACACACACACACACACACACACACACACACACACACACACACACACTCACATTCCTCCGTCCTCTCAGCTAACATGAGCGGGTGATGAAAAAGCTCGGGGCCAGGTTGTGCTTCAGGCTCTGTGTTGCTTCTTTTTTTGAAGGCAGTGATGTGCAACAGTTTCAGACAAGATGTTGCTGACGGTCAACATTAGTGCATGATGTCGTCTCAGTGTTGTTGTTTTACTGACATGAGACCCCCCAGAAAACATCTGAGCAGACATCATCCTTGGTTACAAAACATCAGGTTGTTGAAAAACGTAATGCCGGTGCTCCTTTCATCACAACCCAGCAACATTAAACTGAGTGAATACCTTAATACAGTGATTTAAATCCACACTATTACCTCCTTACCTTTTCACCGTCAACCTAATGGTATTAATATTGTATGAATAGAGCTTAAACAAGGTAAATCACTTAAACACTAATGCATTTTCACTGTACCTAAAGCCTTACGCAGACATAACGCACCTCATTAAAAGACAGAGATACAAGCAAAGATAAAGCCCGGCTCTTGATCCCATTACTCTACAACAAAAGTGTCAATGCTGCACTTAAACATTAACATTAAACATTATCTACAAATGCAAACGGACCACCAGTGCCCTTCCTCTGCAGTGTAGGATGTAACCACTGCCTGACGCATTCACAGCCTGGATGCACCACCATGGTAGAAGTACTTCTTTGATTCTGCGTCACGTTTACGTGATAACATAGCACAGCTGCTGCAATTTCTTTGTTGTGCATTCATGCTGCAAATACCTGATTCTTCTACACGCCTGACACTGGACTTCCACCAGACCCATGTCTGGTCTGTATCTGATCCGCTGCGACTCGGCTCTGTGCTCTCTCGTCCGTCAGCACCCACCGGTTGCTTTTTCGAAACGCAGCACGGAGCAGGACCGCCAGAGAGCTGGAGTCATGTGACCCAGGTTTTCCCGCAGTAATCACTGAATCAAGGATTCTCCTCCTCCTCTCCTCATCCATGTTGTCTTTCTGGTCCTCTGAAAACCTCTGACCTGTTGACTCCAGGCCTGGCTCCGCTCATCATGACGGTTTGTTGTTGTAGTTAAGTGAAATACGATCTGGTGATAACACAGAGTGTTTTATTCTGAAAATTAACCGGATGTTTTCATTTTGTTTTGGTGCCTGACTTCCTGTCCCGCTCCATCTGCTCTGTTGAGATTGATGCGTCTTGCTCCGGCATTTGGCAAAAATAGAAGTCTTGTGTATCTGATCTTGAGGGTTCCGGCCTGCCGGATCACAGACGCAGAAGCTAGAACACAACTGAGCGGATCCAGAGGAAGTTAACACATTGACTAGAATAGAAACCTATCAGCTGAGACAGATCAGAGACGGACAAGACACGAATCTGGTGGAATTTGGCCGTAAGTGTTCTGTTTGGTGAGGATCAAGTGACTGTTCTGACTGCTTCATGTGAGAGTCAAGGCTGCCCGCTTACAGTAAACTCTAAACCAGTCATACCCGCAAAATGTCAGCAGGGTGCCATAGACTTCTGCACATCATTTAACTAAACCATCATCTCATTTGGTTCATTTACAAATCCTTACTCTGAATGTTTAAACCATCTGCCGTGCAACAAACCGAGCAAACAGCAGAGAGCCAATGTTAGCGACAAGCTGGCAAACACAGAGGAGTATTCAGCTGATGAGCCAGATAATTCCCTCACACGTTGGTAAGGACCCAAACTGAGAAAATGTGTAAAATGAACACATTTACAAAAGCTTTAACACACTCTGACATTACACTGAGACAGACAGTCATCCGTTCCCTCAACAGTGTACAGTCTTAAAACAGTCCAAAATGGACGAGTTGTTTCAAATCATAGGATAATTTAAAGAGGAGGTATCATGCTTCTTTTTCATCTTTTCATGTATATTAAATGTTGGATTTCAAGACTAAATGTGGGCAAACTTTCAGATTGTGAGGTGAATTTGTGTCGGATGAGACTGCATGCTGCTGTGAACAGCTTGATCAAATTAAATCACGTGAGAATTAAACAGGAGGGACACGAGATTTGCTCAACTAATGACATCACAGATTGGTGAATCTCCTTAAAAGAGCAGAATAAAGGTAAATGAACAGAAACTTCCTGCTCTGCTCTTTGCAGCTGGGGATTGTTTTTGGTCCCTTTGCAAAATTTTCAGATGAGATTTGAGGTCCAGAACATATGGCCATGTTTCCAAATTTGTCATTTTTAATAGAGAAACACAGGAAGAGAGAGAGATGGAAAAAACGCCGTTCAAAACCACATGTTATTTGTGTGAAATATTGTCAATAGTTTGATATAATCTAATTTTGACTTGACACACCTGTGTCTACATAGTCAACATTTAAATTGCTTAATTGAACATGTTTGTATTTTTTGTTTAATAATTATACAGTTTTTCAAATCAGAATCTATGTATGTATTGTGTGTTTGTTGGCCTAGCATGCTGAAATAGTAGGTCAAAATTAACGATGTCAATTTTAAGTATTCTCTGTGATCGATCTTTTGAAATGTTAATGATCAATTATTGATTACTCAATTTAAAAAAAATAGTTTTCTTATGTCAAAAACAATGCCAAATACGATGTTTTGTCCCTAAATTATATTTCCCACAGCAACAAAGCGCATATAACTGACAGTATTGAATATGGGTAACATGTTTAACATGCTGAAAACCAACGATCGGGCTCATAAAAATATTCTCAGCAGACATGGTCTTATAAAGTGAAGGCTCATACTACTAATTGTGTGTTTGCTGCAAAAATAGAACTGAACAGACAAATATTTCATACTCAGTGTCCAGTTTTCTGTCTACTCGTTCTTATGGATAATAATGAGCATGTGTCAGGTGTCAGCTGGAAGCGCAACAGGGTCATAATCAGTCCAGCTGCAGAAAATGTGCTGAAAAAATGATCCCAAACATGATCATAAATTCTATTGTATACAAGGCCACATTAAAAATGACTCAAAAATGGTCAACATGGTTAACTCATGGTGATGACTATGCAGCATGGCAACAGTGGAGGATGCTTTCGGAGTGCTCTGTCTTGGAATGCTGGGTTGAAGGGGTCAGAGTAAAACAGAGGCTTTTAAAAGAGACCACAATGAGCTATCAGCTGTGACAGAGCTATCAGAGGACAATATGAAGCCTGGAAATGAATAAACGCTCTTTAAAGCTGGGGTTGGTAGTCAGATTTAGATACACTTTTTGTTATACTGTTTAAAATGATCTCTATGTTCTGATGGCAATCAATACATAATGTGTTCTTAAAAAAGAAGGAAGAAAAGCTGCTATCTACAGCCGGAGTAAACCTGGGAAAACACCAACCAATCACCGTTTTTGGGTGCCAAAATTTTAAACCATTCAAATCCCGTCCTGCCGTTCTGCCCGCCTCCTGCGCGTACATTTCCTCGTCCCCGTCTCCTGCCTCTGCTTCCCCTGCCTCTACTGACTGCCCCTCTCGCTCGACCTTGGGCCTGTCCCCTCTGACCAGATGAGGTGCTTTGCTCAGGACTGTAGTCCGGATCAGAGTCTAAAAAGCTCTCACCACGGGGGCTCTGACAAGCAGAAGAATAAATGATATTTAGTAAGTCCTACAGAAATGTAGATGTATTGTAACGTCCGTCTGATGCTGTAGTGATGACGAGCCGATTCGTGAACATGTTGATCTTTAATAACCGGTCACTGTCGGCCGTGATCCCGACAACCAACAAAACAACAATCAATGTTTGAATGAATGAAGAACTTCTCCTCTTGTCTCTCCTCTCTCCTGCTCACACACTCTACACCTCTCCTGATGCCTTCACTGACCGTCAACACTGTAGGAATTAAGAACATCTACACTGAACAGGTTTAACAAACAGTAGAGTTGTTACAGTATTATATATGTGTTATAATTTTTCTCCTGATATTGTGTCACCAGTACAACTGGATAATGCTAGAATGACAGTTGTGAGTACTAACAGCAGCCATGTTTGTTTGTGTTTTTAACTTTCACTATGAGAATGTTTTGGTGAGGACCGGTTTTGAATCAGTCACCATCATATGGTCGCAAGTCAGCGGCGCTCGTGCATTTGAGCGGGGGGCGCGTTTTGGAGGCGCTCTGAGGGAGGAGGGGAGGGGTTAGACGGAGTCATGAGGAAATGCTACATTCAAATTCATGCTAGTTTTCCGAGACTGCCAACCCCAGCTTTAAGCTGCACCTTAGAAAACTCCTAAATACTCCAGTCCTGTTTGTGGTACAACCTCAGCATTCTGAAAAGTCTGTGGGATGTTAACCTCTTGTAAAGGTGTTTGTGCACTCTGTATAAATGATTCAAATTTACAAATCATTGTATTCAGCAGCAGTAGAAAAGAAACCCTTTTAAAGACATTTAAACCTAACTCGTCCTCGGGTCAACACCTTGCCCGTGTTTCCTCTGCTCGGCGTGTTGGACTCTGCTGTTTGATTCAGTATTAATGTGAGCTGAAGTGGACTTATAATGCAGCACTGGTATTCTGGGATGTGAAAGTTCACAGACAAGAGGACACAGCAATTAAAAAAGGGAGTTCCAGATGCTGCACACACTGCTGTGGGCTACACACACACGCGTCCACACACACACAAACTTACACAGTTCTAGTGATGTTAATGGGTCAGGATGAATCAAATGAAGAAATTTTCTCCTCTCATCCTCAGTGACTGGATAAAGAACACCCTTCAGTTTAATGGATGTGTCTGTGATGATGATTATTACTCTGTGTCGAGTGTCTCAGGATGACCACAGAAGTTAACTCACTACAAAAAGCTGTTCTATGATAGTCATTATGTACATAATGTTACGTTTCAGTCGTTGATGTCTTTGAAGATTATGTACTCTTATGAACTTGTATTTTGGTTTCAGCAGAACAAACCATTTGGATGTTTTAAAATGTATTTCTTGATTTTGTATCATTATGTTTCTTTATTTCCATCGATCACATCCTTACGATCTTTCCTTCTGGATCACTCTCAGGCCAGGTATTGCATTTATAAGCAGCTAACACAGCAGGAGCAGGGGAAGATGGGGGGGATTTTGTTGACCGGACAGGCAGTGATGTGACTTCACAGAACACATATGTAGAGGGACTGGGAGATTACATTTTGGCCGGTTGCCATTATCTGCAAACTGAAAGTCAGTTCCTGATCAAACGTGTTAAATCAAAAAACATATAAGTGGTATGAAAGGAGCGCATTTGAAGACGACTCAGTTCAGAGGTCTGTCTCATTATGAAGCATCCCTATGTTTCAGTTAACCCAGAAAACATGACACACTTGTCTTTCACAAGAGTATCAGTGTTTGAACTCTGGACAGACCACTTTAACTCTGAGTGAGTGAAACAGTCTTTATTATGACAGCTGTTTATAAAATGATTATTTCAGGGCTCTGAGTGAAGACACTTCCTCACCACTGGAAGATAGTTCAGACTGTCTGAAGCTGGATCAGGAGTCCCATAAAGAACATGCTTTTTTGTTAACGTTTTTTGTACGTAATACAGCTGAAAGCCTAAAGTGGCTAAGAAATATGTCAGTATCAGGGAGCATATTTTAATGCTCAAGTAGCGCTAGTTGTGCAATACTGTGATGGAATTAGAACAAGGATCAGTAGCTTCATGCTACAACATCAGAATCTGTTGACCAAGATGTTTCTCAGACTGAACTCTGTGCTAACACGAATCCCACGTGACATCTGAAGGAGTGCCTGAGTGTGAACTGAGCAGGTTAAATGTCCAAGTCAAGTCAAGTCAAGTCAACTTTATTTATATAGCACATTTAAAAACAACCAGTGTTGGCCAAAGTGCTTTACAAGGTAAAAAGTAAAAATTACATGAAGACAACAATAAACAACAACATAACAGGATATTAATGTCCTCTTCACGGGTAGAAGGCCAAAGAGAAGAGATGGGTCTTCAACAAAGATTTAAAACATTCAACAGTTGGGGCCGATCTTAATTGGAGTGGCAAGCCATTCCAGAGCTCCGGGGCCGCTGCTGCAAAGGCTCGGTCTCCCCGGGTTTTAAGGCGACTTTTAGGCACATCCAGGAGCAGCTGGTTTGTTGACCTCAGTGCTCGGGTTGGGTTGTGAGCATGGAGAAGATCAGCCAAGTAGGATGGTGCCAATCCATTTAGGGCCTTGTATGTTAAAAGTGCAACTTTAAAATCAATCCTGTGACGGACTGGGAGCCAGTGGAGAGCACACAGCACAGGTGTGATGTGCTCCCTCTTTTTCCTGCCTGTCAGGAGGCGAGCTGCCGCATTCTGTACAAGCTGCAGGCACTGAATAGACGCCATGTCTAAGCCGACATACAAAGAATGCTCAAAGCAAGTTCAATGTTCCTTCTTTTACCTTAGACTTCTGTTACTGTTCACAGGATATATTCTGATGCATGTTGTTGTGATTTCAGCGCAAAACCATCACTGATGAGTCCTGTTCCACTTACATGGCCATTACCCCTCACTCAGAAAAAGCAACATGGGTGTCTGTTTTATCAACACAAGTATAACATGTAGCTTCTATTATATTAATTCCTGTTTAGTGGTTAAACACTTTTAAATAATGTAGTTTTAAAACAAAATGCAAAATCCTTAAAACTACAAGTTTCCTTTATGTCAACACAACCTAAAGGGTTTAGGTAGGAATCCCATCTGCAATACCTCTCCAGAACAGAGGGGGCAGTAACGTACAACATCTATGGTGGAGAAATGTATTAATCAGTAAGCACTTATTTTAAAGGTTACCAAGTCAAGATCCATACTTTGTGTTTGTCATTGTTTGCCTTCTCTGGGGAATAGAGTTCTATTCCAACAAACCCAGTCTGTTTTGTGGTCTTCTTCCAAACTTGACACCCACTGGGCTAAACTAAGTCGGCACATTTAAACTGCTAAATGTAAACATTCTTGATATGTCAAAAATGTCTTATTTTCTCAATAATTACTATTTTAGAGTTTATTTTCACATGATACAAAGGTTTGTCTCACAGTTTGAATCATTTCTGATGATTGAACATGCGGACTGCAGTGCAGAGGGTAGCGCTGTTGCCTCAAAGTCAGAAGGTTCCAGGTTCAAGTCAGGTGCCTTTCTGTGTTGAGTTTGCGTGTTCTCCTTGTGCATGCGTGGGTTCTCTCCAGGCACTCCGGCTTCCTTGCAGTCTAAAAACATGCTCACCAGGTTAACTGGTCTCTTTAAATTGCCCGTAGGTGTGTGTGTGTGTAAATAGTTGTCTGCCTTCCACCCAAAGTCAGCTCCCTGTAACCCTGAAGGTGATAAGTGGTCAAGATGATGGATGGATTGAACTTACTTTAGTTTAGTTCAGTCAGCATGATTAATCAGTGTTATTGTACCATTCAAAATTAAGTTGAACCCAAACATTGCCAATAAGTAATGGTAGCTTCAATACTGTATGTTCACTCAACATATTTACAGTTAGTTTGTTCAACAAAATTGTGTCTCACTAAATGAAAGCATTTTATTTAGGTGGAAATTCTTTCTATAATTTTATTACGTTCACCCAACAAATGATTTCTTTGAGTGCTGTGCCTCCTCCACCTCATCTCAACAGAGTATTTCTAATAGTTAATAATGTGTCTTACATGGATGGTGTCCCGCTGTGTGCAGCATGTGGAAAGCCTCTTTTTGCCCTCCAGGGGGTGCGTTCCATAAGTGTGTGACGTCACGTGAAGACTATGAATAAATGACACAGCTTAGTTCATCCTTTATTGTTTCATTTAAACGGGTCATAGAGTTTAAACTTCTTGGTCCACATTGTAAGGTATTTCATCGACTTTGAACACAGTCACTTTGATGTAACACAAAGCTACAGTTATTCAGAGCTTTTCATTGGTCATTTATTTAAAGGAGGTGTGGTTATACAAACTGAGCTGGTTGGGTTGTGGTGTGTGATATTCTGTCATTCATGGGGCCCAGGATTCGAGGCTCTGTTCTGGTTGTCAGGAGACTGCCTGAGGGTCATTTGGGTAACTGTTTCTGTTGAGAGTAATAATCAGTGAGAAGTCACAGTTAATTGTGATTAAAACCAAACATGTCCTTCACTATTTGAACTAACAGAACACAGAGATAAAAGCGGCTGCAGTACTGTGTTTTCTCCCTGCAGAGAGCAGGTTCTCAGAAAGACAAACAAGCTCTCTCTGGGTGCTGTCTTTTGTTCTTTGCTCGGTGGAGGTCCGTGTGTTTTCTGTTCGTCAGAAGATTGGGAAGAAAAAAACGAAGCATCACATAGTACGGGATCAAAGTCACTGCCGCTGTGCTGCCGATTGATGTAGACGAGGAAAAAATCTGAATTATCTTTTAACAGAAACAACCTTAAATTCTGACTCCACACTACCCCGGTCATGTGACAGGGTATGAAATGTTTGCAGGCACATTTCTTGACTCAATTGCAATCAAATAATAAAGCAAGCGAATGAGTTCTGCCAAGATTTTTGTATTTCAGATGATTCACTGGGTGACTCACCCACAGGCTTAGCAGGCCTGAACACGGAGCTGCACCAGAGGGCCTATACTGTGACTCACTGAGCCCCACTAGGTATACCCTCGGAGCAGCATGACAGGGCTGATTGTCGTGCGTCACCAGCTGTTCTTTGAAATAATGATAGTAATCACAGAAGTTCACAAAAGCCAGGTCTGTGTTTAAAGCCTGGAAAGGTAGGATGAAACTTGATGTTATTACTAAAAGGTTTTGAAACATATGTTTAACTCAGAGAAGCTCAAACTCTTCTTTGGGTTGGTATGACTCTCCCTCTGCTTCATGACTCTTTGGTGTGGGTGGACTTAACTAAATCTTAAGAGTCCCATCTTGACATCAGAGCTTTGTTCACTACAGAAAACATTTCTGTACTCATTTGTGCCTGTGTGGATGTCAAACAGAGGATGGAGTAATGTACGTAAATCTTCAGGCTATGGGGTTCAAACATTCACTGATAGAATCAACTCAGGAGAGTTCTTCATTCTGATAACACTATCGAGACATTACAGATAGTTTTAGAGATACAGTTAAATGGAGCTACCAACTAAACAAGGAGACCAGCACAGAAATCAACAACACTAACCGTCAAAGAGTAACTTTAGAGGGCACACAAAGCATGAATTATTATCTTTAGAGACAAATATTGATCCCAAACCAGAAGCAAACTCAATCGCCTCTTCCTGTTTTGTTTTAGTAGATGTTAGCTACATCATCTGCATCCATGTGACAGCATCCCTTCACCAGCTGTGTTGGTTTTTATTTGCAGAGCCATGTTCACTTACCTACACAATGTGAACAAATGACATATCATTGTTTCTGTCAGTTTTGGGGGGAATGAGTATCCTTACCTCCTCAGCAATAACATTGTTACGCTGTTTGGACACTCTTTAACTGGACCCAAAGGCACTGGTAGGACTGGGAGGGGAGCTGATTGGCTTAGGTGCTGAGAGGCAGGTTGGATCAGATACACAAGACTTCTCTTCTTGCTCGATGCCGGAGCATGACGCATCAATCTCCACAGAGCAGATGGAGTGGGACAGGAAGTCAGGCACCAAAACAAAATGAAAACATCTGGTTAATTTTCAGAATAAAACACTCTGTGTTATCACCAGATCGTATTTCACTTAACTACAACAACAAACCGTCATGATGAGCGGAGCCAGGCCTGGAGTCAACAGGTCAGAGGTTTTCAGAGGACCAGAAAGACAACATGGATGAGGAGAGGAGGAGGAGAATCCTTGATTCAGTGATTACTGCGGGAAAACCTCAGTCACATGACTCCATCTGTCCGGCGGTCCTGCTCGGAGAGAGCATGGAGCCGGACCACAGCGGATCGGAGACAGACTGGCTAGGATCTGGTGGAAGTCCGATGTAATGCTGGATGTACTGGAAGTAGATAGAAACACAAAAGGGTAAGTCACAGGGAGAAAACAAGTACAAAATCAAAAGCACTAACTTGAAAGGCTTCAAATAGAAGACAACTCTAACGCATTGTTGGCGGAAATCAGCAACTAGGAGAAGAGTCAGGGTTTAGGTATTGCAGCAGGTGATTGTTGATGAGAACCAAGTGTCACTGTTGGGAGCTCCAGCCCAGCATCTGGAAGAAAAAAACACAGAGGAAACCAAAACAAAGGTGCACAGAGAGAACAAAAGATGGATGAAAAAAATACTGATTCACCACAGACATCTGTTTTTAGAAAGATAAGGACATTGGTCTTAACCTTAGAGTGCATAAGAAGTTGGACGACACAACCCCTCCCTGAAAGAGAAGCCTAAACATTTAGAGCTCCCCCTGGTGACTGACTGCAGTATGGGTCAAACTAAAAAAGTAAACTTTTCTTGTGCTGGTTTATGGACAAGCTTTAATCTTTTAGAAAACTTTACTTCACACTTATTATTTGATGCTAAAAACAGGGGATATGATGTCAACACTGACAGCTCTGTTGACACATGAAGCTCCTGCAGCTTCCTTTAGCAGATTCTCAGACAGAAGAGGAACAGTAAAAGAAACACTAACACATGACGTCTCTATGATCCGATCTGTGACATTATTTTGGCCCGTTAAGTGTCCACCAGCACGATCACATGCCTCGGCTCCAAAAAAAATCATCAGTGAAATATATCACGGCCTGACATGACCATATTTTGGCTTTATGTTCTACGATGGGAGGAGAGGGAAAGAACAACATCCGTATTTGAACACAGTCACGGTCCACCGCCATTTAAAGTTTGTTTTTTTCTTACAAATTTGAAGAGGAGATAAAAAGCTGTGTAATCCATGAAAAACAATGAAAAATAATAGGAACACCGAGTGATAAAAAATAATATGTTCAGTAGCACTGTGGCAAAAATTAATGAGGGGCACTTCTTCTCACCTGTACTTTATTTAGCCTCCAGTCCAGAGCGTTCTTGTTGAGCGGTCTGTTGAACACCTTGTGCAAATTGCTGCTTGGCCCGTTAAAATGTTTCTTTTGTTCTTCAAAGAATCAGAGACAGAAATATATCAGCAGGGGATTCTGGGTTAAACATGCAATGAATATGTGAACAAAAAATTAAAAACCGTCTATGGGGTTTTAATTTGTTGTTAAATTAAAAAGTGTCTATGAAGATTAACAATGAAATAGGGGACTTGACCAGGACACTAAAATGTAGCTGAAATTGAAACCACTCTTGCATTTGCTCAGTTATTATACATAACTAAAATAAATGTCCAGTCATCCATTCTTCAACTCATACATTCATCCAAAGATGAGTAGCAATGACAGATTGTCCAGACATCTCTCTCCTCAATAGTGTGTCCATCTCCCCCTGGAGGATCAAAAAGTGTAAGTTGACATACCGTATGTGATCCATCCAGCAGCTTCTGGATCTGCCCAGGGGTCTCTTACCAAGGCTGAGCTCATCCAGCCATCAGGGGTTACTTACAGCTAATGGAATCTGCTCCTCATTCATTCTTGGCCACTAAGCGAAGCTGAGCAGGTCAGATTGAACACAGATTATGTGGTAAAAAGTGAGCTCTGCTGTCTGGCACCCTGGTCACCACTATAGTTCAGTAGATTCCCTGTGTTGATCCTAACTGTCTGCTGATCCCAGGATCCGTTTTGACCCCGGAGATGCTAGAACTCCTTCACTGTATCTCCCAAAGCAAAGACTCCAACATCTTCCAGAAAACAACCCTGGCCTCAGACACGACTGGGATTACTCTCCTCCCGATTTCACACTTGGTTGCAAACTGTGCTGGCTGGAGGTCACAGTTTAATGAATCCAAGAGACAACCTCCACAGAATCAGGGCTGCTATTCTCAGGTCCCCAAAATGACTGATTTCCTTCCCCCAGGTCGCGCCTGGAGTTCCTGTCCCCGAATATTACAAACAGATTCATGACAAGGGAGAACCCTGGCAGAGACCAGCACTGGTTGCAAAAGTGTTTGACTTTGTGCCAAGACTGAGGACCCAGCTTTCATCCTGGTTATATTGGGACCTGCTGGCTCAAGGCAGTTACCACAGTACCTCATACTGGCAGACCCCTGTGGCCCTACATGGCCCAAGATTTACCAAGAAACTGTGAACCGCTCTTGGTCATATTCAGAGACGGCCTTGTTAAGATGGTGATTCCTGGAGGGGACAACTAACAGAACCATGAGAAATGTTGAAAAATTAAGTCTTAACATGGATTCTTAGAGTTATTGCAGGTTTATTTAATAGAAAGGTTCATACTCCTTCTAACTCAAACTACAGCAGGATAACTGTACCATCATTCTCAATAAAAACCCCTGAAGGCATCATCATCCCTAGATATTTGGATTGTTTTTATGAACCATTCAAACCTCAGCTTATCTGTCTAATGAGAAGGATGTGCATGTGATTTCATCAGGTTTGAAAAGCCTTTATCAGACAGCCCTCCAGTTTCTTCAGACTGAGATAGATGTCAATACATTGTTTCTCTTTCATTACATAGAGTGATTGAAAATGGAGCAGGGTGCTCGAAATCAAAGGGCAGAAAATGATCAGTGTGTATTCTCTGCTGCCTTCTTTGGAAAGTCAATCTTATATTGGTACCTCTGTCCTGAGTTATCCAGTTCAGTTTGTATTTCCCTTTTTTTCTTCTTCTGTTGTCATCTCTTGTTTTGTTGTGTAAGCATTTTGTCCCTGTCCATATCGAGTTCTACTTCCTGTGTGTGATTCTTTAAGTTAGATTGACCTAATCATTTTCACCTGGGTCTCGTAACAGCGAAATTCCACCAGATCCATGTCCAGTTCGTCTCCGATCCGTCACGGCACCGGATCTGATAGGTTTCTATTCTAGTCAATGTGTTAACTTCCACTGGATCCGCTCCGTTGTGTTCTGGCTGCATCTCTGATCCAGCATGATGAGCACAGCCAGTGTTTTCATGGGTGCACACATGAGGATGCAGCCACAGGACTCCAGCAGTTGAATATTGTTAGGCTGAGTTGAGGGATCAGGGCAGAGAGGGGAGAGAGGGTAGAGGGTAGAGGGGATATTTTGTTAAGTTTAGCTTATGGGATATTTCTTCAGTTTATTAGGTATTTGCTTTAATCTGTATTAGTATTTCAATCATTTGCATTGTGTTTGTTAATTGTAAATATTGTTTAATTGTAAATATATGTTTTAAAGTCAGGGGGAAGTGTCACTGTGATTACACTGGTGTGGGAGGAGACTGAGGGTTAGAAAAGGCCAAGTGAGCTTCAGCAGTGTGCGTGGGTGCTTCTCAAAGCTCTAAACGTCCATTCTCGCGTCGCTCCCTCGCGTCTCTTCCTCGCGTCTTAATCCCGCCCACCAGAGATGTGAGGAAATGAAACCAGAGGAGAGAGGAGATTTGTATTTAGAGAAATGAGACGTCCTCTCCTCCGGAGCGTCTCGTGAAGCGACGTCGGTTTGTGATGACGGCTTTAACAGCTGTTTATGTCTGCACACATGTTCACTGTAATAACACTGATCAATATAAACAGTAACAGAGCTCTGTCTCTGTGTTTACCTGTTTAACACACACCTGAAGATAAAGAGAATCTGCTCTCTGTTTATTCTGTCCTGAAGCATCACGGATCGATTCACTTTTAAAATGCCTCATTATTAAATTATTTATTACTTTATGTGAAAATATAAACCATGCAATTCTTGCAAAACCCCGTGCTCATTAATGATCAGCCTCATGAAACTTTATTAACCTGGCAGGAAATATAACAAGTGTTTTTACTAACAGACAAACTTTACTGTCAGACTTCTCTTCATGAAGAAAACGAGAACAAATGGGGAAACTAACAGGAGGAATAACTGACCATGAATATCTATTCTATCAATGATATTAGACTCTATTACTCTATTTCATTAGACAGTGAATCTGACAAAAACAATCAGATATAACATAATCCATCCTCTGTTATATTGAATTTATGATTTTGCGATCAGAATATTGTTTTTAAAACTCACATCAAACACTTTTTAATCTCAGCTCATCACACACAGACTGTTTAGAAACCAACGTATGTTTATGATCTGTTTCAGGGCACCCTTAGTGACTGTTTTAAGGTCCGTCTTTTCTCTGTTATTAAACTCAGCTGATGTTAAGTTTCGGTTAAGTCCCAGCCGCTGCAGCGTCCAATCAGTGAGTGATATTCGATAAGGGGGCGTGTCTGTCAGAGAAAATACTTCCGCAAAGTCTGCTCTCGTGTTTCCTCAATTATTCCTCCTCGGATCAGTCTCCTCGCTCCTCTCTCCTCCAGCAGCATTTAGAGCTTCGGGACGAAAGTTAAAATGGCGCGTCAGTAAGTACTTCCGGTTCGGCCGAGGAGCGAGGAGCGAGGAGTGAGGAGACTGAAGTTTAAAGCTTTAAGATGCACCCCGTGTGTGTGTGAGAAGGTGGGGTCAGGTTGCGTCTCCTCTGCTTGGCTGCTGCTGTAATTATGTCATCAGCTACACCTGTGGACCTCCTTTGTCTCCCAGGGATCTGCTTCATGTTGTGTGAGACTCTTTGTACTCGTGGTGGACTTCAGTAAAAAGAAATACTCAAGCTCTGGAACCTGTTGTCTCATTTCACCATCCGGCTCTACACTCTTCTGCCATCAGTTTCCATCTAGTTGGTAGGGGCACCCAAAACCCTACAGTACCTCAGTGTGTTTATTATTAAAGTTTATGAAGTAAAAGGTTGGTTGCTTGTCTTGGCTTTCATTATTAATAATAATAATAATAATAATAATAATAATAATAATAATAATAACAATAAAAATAATAATACATTTTATTTAAAGGCGCCTTTCTCGGCACTCAAGGACACTGCACACACATATATATATATATACATACACAAATTTACATTAAAGGAAACAAAATGAAAATGAAAATGAAAACAATATAAACTAACAAAGTGGTAAGAAAAAATAGAATCAATAACAAAATGACAGTGCAATTGGAGTCAGACGGAGTAAGCGGTTTTGAACAGATATGTTTTGAGTTGTGATTTGAAATGGGGGAAAGAATCTGTGTTTCTGAGTTGAGGTGGTAATGAGTTCCAGAGACGAGGAGCAGAGCGGCTGAATGCTCGGCTCCCCATAGTGGTGAGCCGGGCGGAGGGGACAGACAGGTGTAATATGACTGATAATGTTTTTTCTTTGTTTTCCATGGTGCTTTTTTTTGGCTCAAGTAATTGTGAGGTGAAATATGATATTGCGACAGCCCTACTCATGATTTAAAACAGGGGTGTCCAAACTTTTTTCAAAGAGGGCCACATATGATGTTGTCAGAATACCTCAGGGCCGGTGGCTCCTACTGAGACTTAGGAATCCTAAAAGTTATATATGAAATATTTATTTAATAACAATTATTTTAAATGTTTTCTCAATAAAACAGTAACTAGGAAGTACCATGTAAAGATTATCAAGATTAGCTTCTTGTGGAAAATGTTTTTCATTAGGGTCGGGTAATGTGGGAAAAAATATTGTCTCATTATTTTCCTATGGCAGGATCACAATCTGGATTTCATCACACTTCTTTTTCATGTTGTTTTTAAAGACTGTTCTGACCAGCAGACAACATTTTCAGAACAAAATAATTATTTTCCTGAGTTCTGAACATTTTTTATGCACCTAATTTTTGCCTTTTCTGTACACTTTCATAATTTTGATCTTGTCTTGTGTCCTCTTTTGTGTCTTCTGAACTTTTAGTGTTCATCAAGAACATTTTCTCATCATGATAAAAACAATCATTTGAAAACCTGTCAGCTTTAAGAGTTCTTGTGTTTCTTCTTTATTGCCGTCTTGAAGAATTCCCAGTGCTTCGGCTTTAGACAGGTAGTCCATATGAAGCTTTTTGAGATGTTTCTGGATGTACTTTAGTTTTGTTTGTGCGCTTGAAAGAAACTGCAAATGTACAGATGATTCAGATGGCGATTCATTTCTTTGCTATAAATAACACAATTTAGGATGGAAGCTTGGGGCCATAAATAAAGGGACCTCGGGCCGCAATTGGCCCCTGGGCCGTACTTTGGACATGCCTGATCTAAAAGCTGCTGAGACTGGGGGCGCTGGTGGCCTAGCAGTCTGGGTGCCCCACATGCAGAGGCTGCAGTCCTTGGCTGTTTTCGAAACGGCCTTATACATACTACCTACTAATGTAGTACCTACTGCCTACTACAAACTGCGTTTGAATTTAGTTTGTAGTCAGTCTGTTCTGTTGGATCTGTTATGTAGCATGCTGAGCTGGACGTCACTGAATTTCCGGTTTCGGAAAGCGGAAGTAAACAACGGCCAAGCTGATGGAGAAAGTGCTTCTTTAACATCACTCATTATTTAAAAAGTTAAGAAGTGGTTTATATGGAATTTAATAATTATCACAGCACCTAAAAACTGAGTTCCTCTTGTCAAAAAAGAATAAAAAGAAAAAGCAGAACGAGCGCTGTGCATTGTGGGAAACAGTACTCGAGGCAGACTGGTCTGATGCATACTGTGAAATTGTCCTGAATCAGTAGACGTCCAGGGAGTTTTGGCTTACTGCAGATTTTGCTCTTTTTCACATACTACTTACTACTAAATGAATTTTGGCCAAATCAGTACGTACTGCTAGTCTAGTAGGCGTTTTCGAAAACAGCCCTTGTTGCAGGGGTCGCCGGTTCGATTCCCAGCCGCGACTGTTCTTGCATGTCTTCCCCCGCTCTCTGCCCGCATTTTCTGTCTCTCTTCAGCTGTCCTATCGAAATAGGACAAGCACAAAAGTCTAACTTAAAAAAAAAGAAGAGCTACTGAGACTGCATCTGTCAAAAACAACTAGACCAAAAGTCCAAGATATAAAAGTGACCGATTAATCAAATCAAAAACAGATGGAACGATATACCGCACTTATGGATTTATAAACTACAGCAACACAAAGATAACTGAACATGTTTAGCCCTGTTTTTGGAGGAGTTGAGGTCGGGGTTATGTAATGCAATGTTTCATTTGCACACCAGATAAAGCATAGCACAGACTTACAGCTCCACATGAGAACACATTAAACACAGTGTGTGAAGAGAGAGAGAGAGAGAGAGAGAGAGAGAGAGAGAGAGAGAGAGAGAGAGAGAGAGAGAGAGAGAGAGAGAGAGAGAGAGAGAGTGTTTCAGGTGGGTTGACCTCATTTCACTGAGTACAAAGGTTCAAGGGGTGTCAAACGATTGGTCACCCCATGCCTCCACCTCCAAGGCAGGCTCACAGACAGCACATTCACACAGACAGGTCTCAGGTGTCACGGTAAGATACAGTAGTAGAAACTCAACCACACACTGACTGCACTCTTTCTGCCCGCTGACCTGTCTCTCCCTGTTTTACATCACATGCTGTTGTTTAAGTCTCTGTAAGGGGAGGAGGAAAAAGAGTTCAGCATCTTTAAGCCTGTTCAAATCCAACACAGCACCAAGGCATGTGCAGAGTCTCCCTGCAGTCCCAGACCACAGCTGGCCTCTTTACAGTTCTGGGCTAAACTGCAGGGGATCAATAAGCAGCAGGAAAGCCCCGAGTGGAGCTGTAAAAGCCCAGCAGTGTCCGTCTAACTCAGAGCCATCTGTGGGCTGGGATGAAGATGCTGAAATGGAAATAGAGCCAACACTGTTCGGCAAGACTTTTATCTTACATTGACCATGCAAGTGTCTGCTTAGAAGGATTCAAGCAGCACACAGGGAGGACTAAAGTTTATGTCAAGGAAAATAAAATAGGTGTTCTTCTTTCATGGGAAATGTTTCTATCATTGTTGCACACTCACTGTCTGCAGCTTTTATTTAAACACCATGACAAGAATACAAAATCACTGTAATAACAACCTGAAGTTTAAACACCCAGAATATACTGCAGGAGCTCTGAGCTTTAGCCTGAGTGTATTTATGTGATAATAACAGAGGGACTGTATACTGAATGTTTTTCCAAGAGTCCAAAAATGTTTTTTTGCTGAAATTTTTGCTACAAGATAAGACGAGCATCCGAGTTTATGTCCTTTAAAGCAGCACGGCACAAAAAGCTCACATTTTGTCTGCCAGAGATAGGGATTGGACTTTTCTCTTCAGTGACTGTTTAAATGAGATCAGCCAACATCTGGTACTCTTTAAACATTCACATGTTTGAAACACACAGAAAATATCTCTCTCTGATCCAGAGGATGTCTCATCCACACCTTCTCTGGCTTCAGACCAACTTATAATAAAAGATGACTTAGTCTGCTTTGTTTAGACTGGAGTGTTGTTCCAGTTCATATGGGGAAAAGAGCCGTCCGGGTTTCCATAGGTGTTGAGGGCAACCTTTGAGTTCATAAGGGATCAATATTTGTTAACTTCAGGTGATTTCTATCAGCTTGTGCTGTTTAGTTATTACGTAAACGATGTTTCTTTGATTTTGTAAATACCATGGGAGTGAGGTCGACATATTGATGTGTTGCTGCTCCAAAACATGATATCCATCATCAACTAAAGCAATAGAAACAACAGGAAATCGTTAATCCTTGACATATTTTTATGTTGTTAGTTTTATACTCAAAATAAAAAGCCTCAGTGGATCTTCAGAGCATGGAGCATAGAGGCTGCGTGGTGTTTAACCTTTGTTTGTGTTGGTGTCATATGAATTTTACAATAAACTAGTGGGAAGTATTAAAACAGAACAACTCTCAGGATGGTTTGTAAATGATTTTAAAGTCTATGTTGTGTAAAAAGGTTTGATTTAACAGTATTATCCTGAACAAGGTGCAATCAGATGAGAACGAACATCTTCACATTTATCGCTGTTACTTTGCCCACTGCTCCATGACCAAGTTGTGGTTTAAACCTCTACTTAAAGTCCTAGATCAAATTTAAAGTTTCATTATTTCCACAAAGTACTTGTTAACTTAATTTCCTTCGTTGAGTTACAAGTCGTATAAATCAAACTGGTACTAAAGACAGTCTGTAAAAAGGTTTGTGTTCCGAATACTGCCTTTGCATTAAGCAATGTGCAGTTTCTATAGAGTTAACGGCCAAATTCCAACAGATGTCTGGTCTGTCTCTGATCAATTACAGCACCGGATCTGATAGGTTTCTCTTCCAGTCAATGTGTTAACTTCCACTGGATCCGCTCCGTTGCGTTCTGGCTACGTCTCTGTTCCGGCAGGTCGGAGTCCTCCGGATCAGAGACAAATGACATCTATTTTTGACAGAAAAACTGCATCTTTTACACCAAATTTGTAAGTTTCTTTGGATTGAAATGAGACTCTATGAAACTGAATGAAGATAAGAGGCTACAGTCATGAAGCTCTGTGAGGTTGTACTCAGTCACAGCTCATGCTGCATGATCACAATCCTAAGGCCCTGTGTCAGTGTGTGTTTAACCCTGGTAAGACCATTGATGGACCTGCTGCAGTTCGTCTACCAACCTGGCACCGGGGTGGATGACGCTGTCATCTACCTCCTACAGAGAGCCCTCTCTCACCTGGACACAGCTGAGGCCACTGTGAGAATCATGTTTTTTGATTTCTCCAGTGCCTTCAACCCCATACAGCCGTTGCTTCTGAGGGACAAGTTTGAGCACTTTGGAGTGGATCACCTCCTCACGGCCTGGATTCTGGACTACCTCACCAAACGTCCGCGGTATGTGAAGGCCCAGAGGTGTCAGTCTGACACCATCGTCTGCAGCACGGGGGCCCCCCAGGGAACGGTTCTGGCTCCGTTCCTGTTCACCCTCCACACTACAGACTTCATCCACAACACAGCGAGCTGCTACCTGCAAAAGTTATCTGACGATTCAGCCATTGTTGGCCTAATCACCAATGGGGACGACAGGGAGTACAGGGAGTACAGAGAGCTGACGCAGGATTTTGCAGTCTGGTGCCAGAGAAACCACCTCCAGTTCAACGCAGGAAAGACCAAAGAGCTGGTGGTGGATTTCAGAAGACCCAAGCCCCCTCCTCCCACACCAGTGAACATCCAGGGAACGGACATTGAGATTGTGAAATCTTACAAGTACCTGGGTGTTCACCTGAACAATAAACTGGACTGGTCAGACAACTGCAACACACTCTACAAGAAGGGACAAAGCAGACTCTTTCTGCTCAGGAGACTCAGGTCTTTTGGTGTGGAGTGGGCTCTTCTGAAGTCCTTCTTTGACTCTGTGGTGGCATCAGCCATCTTCTTTGGAGTGGTCTGCTGGGGAAGTAGCATCTCTGCTGCTGACAGGAAGAAGCTGATCAGACTGGTGAAGAAGGCCAGCTCTGTCCTGGGCTGCCTGCTGGACCCTGTGGAGGTGGTGGCTGACAGGAGGATGATAGCAAAGCTATCTTCTCTGATGGACAACATGTCACACCCCCTCCAGGAGAACATAACAACACTAAGTAGCTCGTTCAGTGACAGACTTCCTCACCCGCGGTGTCTCACAGAGAGATATCGCAGGTCTTTTCTTCCTGCAGTGGTCAGACTATATAACCAATAATATATATATATATGTTGTAAGATATGCTTATTTTTTACCTCTTTAATTTAATTGCTAATAACTTTTTAATAATTGATATTTTATAGGCTCTTGTTTGCTTTATACTCTTGCACTGTCTAATTTGCTGCTGTGGCACTTAAATTTCCCTGTATGTGGGAGGAATAAAGGACTATCTTATCTTATCTTACCTTAAAACATCTTACATTTGGGTCCATCGACTTAGGGGTCTAAGAAAGAGAACCTGAACAGTGATGCCCCTGCTTTGAGGTCTGGCTGGTGTTACTTTCCAAGTCTTTCTCTTCTACTCTGCTGTTGTATAGAAATATCCTGAACAGAAACAATCAGACACACACATGCTGTATCTTAAGCCTAATGTGGTTTGTTTGTGTGAAAGGCTTTCAAACCCAAATAATACTTTACTGATCACAAACGATGTAAACAAGCCAATACATTCTGGCAGGATGCGGTTGTATGTACAACCCACATAGCACATTAGCCCCTCACCGCCAGCTTTTACTGATAAAAATGCTTTGTTGTGTGTCAACAAATGTTTGCTTTGGTGATAACATTTAAAGCTATACTTAAACTATCTGCAAATCTGACAGCTCAGTGATAGCGCAGCGTGGAGAGCTGCCAATGCTCTCAGTGATTGGTAGTGTTTGTTTACAGTCAATATTCTAATGTCCCAACATTTATGTAATTTATTGGTGTTAAAGTGCTACTCATAGCGCCTTTTAGTTCCGTCTAAAGCCAAGTGTTTGGTTCTTGGCAGAGGTTGGGCGGAGGCACAATAGCTGAATAAAGGCAAATGACTGGATGACGCCTCTCACCGGCTCATTAAATCACAGCGGCAGGCCGGTGTCATGTTGAGCTCCGCCATCGAACAACCCTTCAGATCATTCCAGATATTGACCAGTGTTTGTGAAAAGCTCGCCTGCTGAACCCTCTCCTCCACTTAGCTGCTGCCGCGCTCAACTTATTTTGTGTCTCTCATCTCCTTTTGATGTTTTCCTTCAGCAGTGCATCAAGCACTCAATAAAACACCTCACTCTGAGCATACGTGTGGATTTATTTGTCCACACGGCCGTCTGAAGGAGGGAGGTTGAAATAGGAGACCTCTGAATGTCAACTCACACAAAGCTCCACCTTCTCTATCCCTCAAATATCGTAATAAAAAAGCGTCTGCTAAATGACATTGTAAATATCCACACATACTTTTCCCTTCTGTTTCCTGTTCTTCGCTTATCACTAGCATATGGGCGCGCGCACACACACACACACACACACACACACACACACACACACACACACACACACACAAATTGGCACTGTATCTCAGGCAGTTAAAAGGTGTCTGCACTTACATTCTAATCTTTGTTCAAACACCAGCGGCAATTTACCCCTAATGTCACCAGCAACATTTTCCTTGCTGGGTGCTGAGACACATTGTACATGAATGACATAAGTGAATAAAGGGCCTCATTGTGTGCTCGTGCCCTTTGCAGTAATCCATTCTCCAATGCAGAGTATTTTTAATTAGTTGGGAGAGCCCAGGGAGAAACTTCGGGGTTTGAAGGGGGGCGATCTCTGAGTGTTTGTCAATTTACAGCAGAGACAGTGACATTAAACAAAGACTCAACCTCACACGCACGCTCCAAGAAACTCATACACGCATGCACACACACAACATTCATTCACTGCTGCTAGAAAAAGCTGCGGTAATACATATGCTCTGTGGTTTCTGTGTAGGTGTGTGGAGCTGTGTGTGTTGTAGTCGTCGGGTGTGTCTGTGACGGTCTATAGTGAGTTCTTGACACGATAACCATCTCTTGTTCGTCATTTGGGAGCTGGAGGCTCTCATCTCAAACAGATTCATCCACCTCTTCTTTTTTTATCTTGTAAGCACCTAAATATGTTTACAATGTCTGGTTGTAAATAGGGATGCACGATAATGATCGATGTCGATAATTATCGGTTCGATATTGGGAAAAATGACGTCACACTGATAAGTCCGATATTGAAAAAAATTGCAGATAACAAGAGCCGACTCAAATAAACCAAGATTGCTCTGATTACGGTCCCTCTCGTCTGGCCTTTGCTGCATGCACAGACTGTATAAATACGGCTGCATGCTGTTGTAGCGATCATGACGTTATACTACTGCGCCTGCAGGTAAACATGGCGCCTCCATCACCAGTGTGGGCTTTCATTACTACCTACGACAAAGACAACGCGATTGAAATTTGCAATAAATGTTCAGCCGAAGTTCCGGAGGGAAAAGGAGCGCCAGCCACCAGCCGCAAGCAAGAAGTTGTCTGGGGCCCGACTTGTACCTATCAACGAGGCATTTAAAAGGACAAATAAGTTAGGCAGAGATGTCTACATCCAAATGAGAAGTAACAGAAAGGGTGAGGCCAGGAGGACCATGGCTCAAAGGGTAAGAGAATTTAAATATTTTTTTCTGTCTGAAAAGTTGGGGGCATCTGCAAGATTTGATGGGGGCTGTACAAAAGTCTAATTCTAATAATGCTGCTGTTTGAAATGTGAAATGAGAGTCTAGCTGCTTATTATCTGTCAGTAATAGAAAATGGAAATGAATTGGCTGAATAAAGTGAATGACAATAAAAGAGAACTAATCTTGGGGTAAAGTTTTAATCCTCAATCACAGTTGTTATGGATATTCTGGGATTTATATCTCGTGGCATTTAAAAAAAGTTAAAAACCTTTGCTCCTCACTCAGGTACCACAGACGAGCCGCAGGCAAAGAGGACCAGGATAGATGGGAATAACGTTTTTTGCTGCTGCACATGTGATGCACTTTTCAGGACTTTATTGCACTGAGGGCCCGATCTACTAAAGGTTTGCGTGTATAAAAACACGTGCAAACTTGATAGCGCGCGCAAAGCTGACGTACTAACCGGGAGCACCAAGGATTGCGTCTGTCAAATGAGCAAAATAGCACTCGCAAATCATTTAGCGTGTTTGCCTTCATGAATATGCAGAATACATGTAGATCATCAGAACGCGCAAAATACTGGGAGGAGGAGATGCAAATGTAATCATTTAGCACACGCAATGTGATCTATCAAACCTGAAGCAGATAGCGAGCGCTGTATTTGCGTCTATATTTAGCACGTTTGAAAGGCAGGTGCAAACTGGCACAGCGTTACGCACACTTGGCTGCGCTCACTGTAAAGCTCATCATAACATCGCTTTACAACATGCCCACAACAGCGGGGCTTACAAGCATTACTAAATGTTTTAGTCAATCAAACCAAGATAACAAAATAATAATAATAAAACAATACCAATTCAAAGCAGTTCAGCACCACGGATAGCGACCGCATCATTCTGACACCCACTTTTTTAACTAATGAGAGCACAGTAGGTCACTGTATCAACAGCTATACAGTTTAGTAAAATTGGCACAGCGGCCCACATGTTCACATACAAACAAAAAATCAATATGAAGTACTCGGCCTATATACTCACCACTGTTTGGACGAGCCTTAAGCTCCGCGGACTTGTCCACGATGCACTGTATGTCCATTTTCTTTGATCTGTCATTCTCAATAGATAACATGACATGTCTCTCCTGTCCCATCGTGCTCATCAAGGGGTTTTTAGTTAGTTTTAACTTGGAGAATGAGCGCTTACTGAGCTGCGCCAGGCAGCTCTGCGTAACTCCTCATCTCGTGCTTGCAGCAGTGTGTTGGGGGGAATTGACTCAAACAGGTTCCCAGTTCCATTTAAGCTGGTGAATCTTTGGGACAGTTGCTGGATGATGATATCAGGCATTAAAAACGTTCACCCGAAAGTTGCTCTCTGCATCAGTGAGGCGACTGTCTTCATCAAAGTGACGCCTAACTTTTCTAGAGCATGAGTGGCAGACTAAGCCTCATCAAATCACTCTCTAAACTCCATCAAAACACTGATTGCGTTTTGGAGAAGAGTAGATGCGTTTATTTCATCGGCAGATCTTCTGTTTTTTCTCACATCATTCACCTTTTCACAGATGACCTCCCAAATCGCGTTTCTAACGCTGAGATGTCTCTGCTGGAGTTCACCGATGTGTTTATTTCCCTCCTCCACAAAGACCTCCAACTCCATGGCTTCAAACTTCATTTATCACTTAAGACCACTCTGTTCTCTCAAACTCTCCATGGTGACAGCCGATAGCACACGCAAAATCCTCATTAAAATAGGGCGGTCAGCACCACTTTTGCACTCGTTATCATTTGCGCACGCAGTCATAGTAGATCACCCGCAACACGCCCAGAAATAACACGTGCAAAATTATTATTTGTACATGCAAATTAGCGCTCGTTATTTGGGATCTTAGTAGATCAGGCCCTGAGACTGTTGTTTTGTAAAAAAACTTAGAATTTTGAATTGACTAAAGCACTTTATTTTTTTGTATTGACTGATGCATTCGTATTTTTTTGTATTGACTGATGCATTTGTATTTTTTAAACTGTAATAAATGTTTATTTTTTGAGAGACTGAACTGTTGTTGTGATTACAGCTATAGTAATATCGGATACATCACTTGTTTAGTTCAAAGGCAGAGCCATGATGTTCATGTCTTTTTTTAATGCAGTGACTTCCACTACAGAGTCATGTCTGTTTTTAATGCAGTGACTTCCACTACAGAGTCATGTCTGTTTTTAATGCAGTGACTTCCACTACAGAGTCATGTCTGTTTTTAATGCAGTGACTTCCACTACAGAGTCATGTCTGTTTTTAATGCAGTGACTTCCACTACAGAGTCATGTCTGTTTTAAATGCAGTGACTTCCACTACAGAGTCATGTCTGTTTTAAATGCAGTGACTTCCACTACAGAGTCATGTCTGTGTTTAATGTGTCTGTATTATATGTGTTATAACTTTTCTCCTGATATCGTGTCACCGGTACAACTGGATAATGCTAGCATGACAGTTGTGAGTACTAACAGCAGCCATGTTTGTTTGTGTTTTTAACTTTCACTATGAGAATGTTTTGGTGAGGACCGGTTTTGAATCAGTCACCATCATATGGTCGCAAGTCAGCGGCGCTCGTGCATGTGAGCGGGGGGGGCGTCGTTTTGGAGGAGCTCTGAGGGAGGAGGGGAGGGGTTAGACGGAGTCCTGAGGAAATGCTACATTCAAATTCATGCTAGTTTTCCGAGACTGCCAACCCTAGCTTTAATAAATGTTAAGTAAATAAAAAAATGAAAGTCTATGCAGTCTCTCACAGAGTTGTGATCCTCTTCCCATTTTTCCTCCTGAGAGACTCAGCCTCTCTGTAGTGTTCTTTTTATACTCAGTCATGTGACCAACCTGTTGATCATTAACATCATTAGTTGGGAGATTTTCCTCCACGCATTTTTTTTTTTAACAATGAACAACTTTTTCCCTGTTTTGTTTTCCCTGTCCGAACCTTTATTAAATATCAAAATGAACATACATTTTTATATAATATCAAAATGTATCAGTCTCAACCTCTGATTTGTTGTCTTTGAAGTATTTTTCTATTGATTTTAGAGTTTGTTTTTTGCAAAACATCAGAATCTGTTTTTTTATCAACATTTAACTCAGCGTCTCAACTTTTTGGGATTTGGGGTTGTAGAGCACTGTTGCTAGGAAACTAAAGTGGATGCTGCTGTGTTTCTTCCAGTATTAGTTTGGCTTTTATCCAGATTGTGCAACACAATGCAGATAAAACATTTACCCTGGAATCCCCTGCTAGGCCAAATCTCAAAATTGGTCTAAGTGGCTTAAATGTGGAGCGGTATACTTGGAAATAAATGACATAAATTCCTTCCTGCAGTCTTTGACCTCTGACCTAATAAACAAATGTGTTCAGAAATTCCTGGAGCGCTGGATCCTCCTGTACATTGATTTCATAAGGTTGCTTTATCTGGGTTTCCCTTTGAAAACCACGTTTAATATATTTGAACCTTTTTAAATCAGGAATTATCTTCCGGGCACAGTGACTGTGCTTCACACTCAAAATGTCACAGCTCCACAAATCTGGTGTTGGACTGAGATCTCCAGATTTAAGGTATTACTTAGGGGCAGCTCAGCTTGAATAAAAGATGGCATGATAAGTGAACCTACAGGAACATGGGGAACATGGTGGCTGAACATTACTGAAGAAGTACTTATGCCAAGAGACGCTCTAAAACCCGCTATTCTTGGATGTTTCAGCAAAAAGAAAATTATACTCTACTCTTACCTTAGCAGAATATCAGGGAGAGTGCTGACCAAGATTAACCCTCAGTATTATCATGTCCCTTCCCGCTTGTATTCTTCAGGCTCCTTAAACTAAATCAGAGGACAACTTTTCAAACCCTCAACATGAAGCACAGCAGTGGTCTCAGAAATGTGTTGAGCCCTCTCAAAGCCAAAACATGCTACATCTCTCTGTATCATAAACAGAAAGCAGCCTGCTCATTGTTCAGCTTCCTCTCCTCTCAGCCCTCTTTGGAGATCTCTGCAGCCAGAACCTGCTGTATTAAGAGTGTACCACCACCGGAGAGGTGACTGACCCTGCCAGTAGGAGTGGGCTCTGAAACTGCAAGTGATCACCATGAGTCATGGTGAAAACCCTCCATGGGTCAGATGGTTTAACAAAGTCTCTCAGTGCAAGTTCCTCTACATCAGGAGCAGGGTTTTGAAAAAGCAGCACTACAAGCCTCCCTTATTTTACGTATCAGTGCATGGCAATCACAGATGAGTGTGTTTAAGCCTATTTAGCTACACCATGTAGGGTCAGTCAGTTTATGGACTAAGTCTCAATACAACAAGGAACACTGTGTTACTCCTACAGCCTTTTGTTTTTACTTTAAATCGCCTGAAATATAGACTCATAGTCATAATGACCCTCCTAAATAAAAGTTGCAACTTTAGTTAACAGAAACTTTATAGATCCAGCTGTGTGTGTGTGTGTGTGTGTGTGTGTGTGTGTGTGCGCGCGCGCGCGTGCGTGTGTGCGTGCGTGTGTGTGTGTTTGTATGTGTGTGTGTGCGCTCACTGCTCCTTGCTTTGCCTCCTATCCTGTGACTTCAGAGGCCATTAAGGAAATTTGGGACTACTTTCAGACATGCATGGTTTTGCACACACACACACACACACACACACACACACACACACACACACACACACACACACACACAAACACACACACACACACACACACACACACACACACACACACACACACACACACAGAGACACAGACACAAACACACACACATATCTGCACACAAGTTCACATGCTAAGTAGGAACAAAACGTTGCATAATTGCATCCTGTAGCTGTAGTCCTCTGCTTGCTGATTATCCTCTTTCCTGTGACTGGAAGGAGACCACTGAGTCTCACCTCTGCAATCGTCACCTTCCCCCATGACACATTCAGGAAGTCTATGAATAAGACAACCCTAAAACTAGAATGAAATCATTCGAGAGTGTCCTTAATATGGTCATTCATATCCTTGTTAGTTAAACCTAAACATAAGTTAGCATAGAAACAAATGATCAATGCTTTTGTTCAAACAACAGTCGTCTCCTCATCAAAAGTTTCTGTAAGAAGACCCTAACAGGCAGTGATATGCTGTATGCTGCCCTCTTGGATTCCACTGTAGTAGATTAAACATAAAGGTCATTCTTGTAGATGCCCTTCCAGTAGATAACACAAAAAGCACCCTCTGGGTTCCTCTTCATTGGGTTGAATGCCCAAAAGTGCCCTTTAATGTCCCTCCAGTGAATTAAATGTTTTTTAAAAAGTGCTCTCTGCATGACTTTTTTCAGTAAATAACACGTAAAGTGCCCTGTTAATTAACTTCACTATAAAAAGGGGGATTTGGATATCCTTGTAGTTAGCTTCAGATAAAAAGGCGCTCCATAGTTGGTGCTATAAGGTGCATTTCAACCAAGATTTCCGGGGTCTTTTAGGCCCTAGAACTACTTTCCCCTGAACTAAAAGGTTCCTGTGCTCCATTGTTGTCTGCGTTTGGACCGCGGACTGAAGTCCCGGGTAGATTGGGCAAATCAGGCCAGTGATGTATGGAGAAAAAATAAAGTATATGCGCTACACCACCAGACCAGTAGAGGGCAGTAAAACAAAGAGGAATGCCATTCATCACAGATGACACCATAGAAGCAGATGGACAGGCAGGTATCATTATGAGCAACACAACAGTTAGCCTGTTAGCATGAAGAGACTCAGCTGGTCTGTTTTAGATGGTGCTATATTTCATCACAGATGGATTCACTGAATCAACACGTTAGAGGAGATAAGCGCGAGTAGCAAAGACGTTTCAACATGGCTTTAAAATCCTTTTGAACTCAAAAAGCCGTGGCAGAGATCGGCCGGTGTTTTGGTTTAAACAGCAACCCTGTTAACTGGAGACTCTCAGCCGGATGCATCCCTCATAAACGTCTTTAGACGATCATTAAATATCTGATGAGGATATTGAATCTTAAAACTCCCTCTGTGTTTCAACAGCTGTGTAAACTCCACAAACACTGACACGTTCAGCTGAAGGTCTCCAGTTTACAGGGTCACTTTTAAAACCGTAACACCGGGAGAGACGCATTCACGGTGGGCTGAGAGAAGACTACTGTTACAAGCTGCTAAATCAAGAGAATCACAGCTTCTTCTTTTGAAAAGTACACACACATACAAAAAAGATAGAACAAATAAAAACTAATGAAAGAAAGAGAAATCAAGTGAATCACAGATGTGTGTGATGTTATTGTGGACGGCGGGCGGAATAAAAACTCTGCTGTTAATCTACCAATCAGACACATTCAGCATTAAATTCAAAACCTTTATTTATTCTCGAAAAGACATTGAGGTTTCCCTCATTTCCAATGTCGTCAAGATCACAGGCACATTAGAAACAACAAACATACACACAATCATTCACAAAATAATAGATTAATTAAAACAGATACAGTTTGAGACACAGTGGTCAAAGATGCATTGCAGGCCCTTCCCCCCAAAAGTCCCGAGACCTTTGAAAAGTACTACCCCGCTAGCAGGGGCTTTTTCAGGGGGAGATAATCTACCCCTGAACTAAATTAAGGCCCTGGGTCCCCCGGTCAAAACGCATGTAGTTCAGGGGTAAAGTTCCTCCGGTCGAAAAACGCCTATAGTGAGAAAATGCAAAAAGTGCCCTCTGGATGCCCTTGTACTTAATTATAATGTTCCGTTACTTATGTAATATAATAAATAATATAGAATACATCAATAATTTTTTGTTTTCCCCTTTTTCAGAATTACATTTCCATCACAACTGGTCACAAAATCATTCACCATAATGAAGGAGTTAGGTGTTAGATGCTCAAATGTCCTGGAGGAGGACCCAGAGATCCCTCTTTGTTACCTCTGCATTAATACATTTAAATCAACCCTTAAATCTGAGTACCAGAGGTTTGAAAAGAGCTGCTCTTTTTTCGGGGCCCCCTGTCCCTCAAACAGTCTGAGTATGCCACTGCTAGCATGATTTTCTTAAGTGTGCAGCAGCAGGAAGTGATTGTATGATTAGTTGCAAAAACACTGTGAGAACTAGAGGACATGGACGAAGCTGCATAAAAGTGTGAGAGTGTGAAACAACCAGGAGAAGGATGAGAATATTAAAGTCAGGCTGGTCTCCCGTGATGTTTCTCCTCATATTGCACAGGTTGGGTTTACGGATCAGGAGGGCACCGGTCAACCTGCCGTTAGTTATTCAGGTCAAAAGCCAGCAAGAAACAGGACTGCAATTTGAACAGGTAATCACAGTATTTTCCACCCTGGTTGAATGTTTCCAGCCTCCCCTCTCTCTCTGACTTTCCTTTTTCTGTGTCAGTGATTTTCAGGAACTATTTGAGCAGGGTCAAAGGCCACTAACTGCCCCGAAACAGCTCTGTTTCTTTCTGGAAGACACTTTCCTCTCCTTTTTTACTCCCATTTTCACTGGACTGGATGTTTCTGTGCAGCACTTTGGACTAAAAAAAGGAAAGTAATAGAACTCACTGACATAGAGTCTGTGGCAGCTGATCAAAATACACTCAGAGTGGATTTTATGTTTGGAAATGCCAACTTGACAATTCATGTCTCACCATGTAAAGTGTGGAGATGTTAATGAGTTATAGAAAACTGATGAAGGTGTGCAGTTGCAGAGACATAATCCAGTTGAATGTTAGCCTCTTAGCCCCACCCTCTCATGTCTGCCACCCTGCTCCTCAAGGTCTGATATGTTAAAAGACCCAAATACACAAGCTCACATTCTACACCCTTCAGATTTTCAATGACCGGGTAACTTAGGGGTCACTAAAACACAATGAGCTGATTGTTGATTTTATTTCCCATCCTACCTTTAGAATAACAGGAAAGATGAGTGATGGAACAAACCCGTCGTTCGGTCATTGATGCAGAGAGTCTGCTCGTGTTCGTATCTACTGTGACGGCGTTTGATGAGTCAGCGTTTGGAGCTAACAGGCCATGAGGAAGGTTTCCTGCAACCGTCCAAAAAACAACAAACATGCAAATTAATAAGGACTTAAACATTTGACAGCAGGAAAAGACGTCACACAATTATGGAACTGTGGAAAGGCTTTGTACTATTACATGTTGAGGTTGAGTTTAACGTGAGTCAGTTTAAGTCTGATTCTCCAGAGCTCACCTGTGCTGCAGCTCCAGAGAGTCTGAGGGAACATTTCTTTAAGGGTAGAAATCTCTTCCTTGTGAATCAATTAAAACATTTCAGGTCAGATTACTGTTTCAACTCTTTGTTTTCTTTTTTAAGTTGCAACGTGAAATCAGGACGATGTAGTGAAGTGAGTAGGTTTTTATGGCAAAGGAATCCCTTCAGCATGAGACAAGACCCTCCTCTTTATGTCCTGCCCCACCCTGTCATCACCCTGAGTGTCTCTCAGCCTCACCCAGGAATTCCACCAGATCCATGTTTGGTCCGTCTCCAAGCCGCTGCAGGACTGCCGGACGGACAGCTGGAGTCATGTGATTGAGGTTTTTTCACGGTAATTACTGGATCAAGGATTCTCCTCCTCCTCTCCTCATCCATGTTGTCTTTCTGGTCCTCTGAAAACCTCTGACCTGTTGACTCCAGGCCTGGATCCACTCATCATCACGGTTTGTTGTTGTAGTTAAGTGAAATACGATCTGGTGATAACACAGAGTGTTTTATTCTGAAAATTAACCGGATGTTTCCATCTGCTCTGTTGAGATTGATGCGTCGTGCTCCGGCATCTGGCAAAAATAGAAGTCTTGTGTATCTGATCCGGCAGGTCGGAGCCCCCCGGATCAGATACGCAGCCGGAACACAACGGAGCGGATCCAGTGGAAGTTAACACATTGACTAGAATAGAAACCTATCAGATGAGGTGCCGTGACAGATCGGACACGGATCAGGTGGAATTTGGCCGATAGTGTTGAGACTTGACAGTGAACTTTAGAAAGAGGGAGAGATGGTGCTTGTCTGTACTCTTGCAAGCTTTCATCCCAGCGTTGTTGTAAAGGGAAAGATCCTTGTTCAGATAGTCAGTATGTAGACATCACCAACATGAAGTTCTGGGGAGGACTCAGCTGTTTTGAACGACTGAAATTGTATAGCAGATGCTTTTCAAGAGTCACGAGTGCCCAAAACTTAAATTTTATCTTCATGTCTCTGTTTTTCTGTGGTTGTCAGGTGATCTAATCACACCTCATTATGAAGAGATGAACAATTAACAAGCCTGTGCAGCACAGTGTGTTCAATGGAAGCCATCATTTGACTACACTCTTCTTTGTTGGCCATGTGACTGAAAGCTATGAGTACAGTTGTGTCATATGCATTAGCATGAAGAGAGAGGTTATAATACTGAGATCTGAGTGGAAGGCAGATTGAGAGAGGCTAAAGAATCGATCCTCAGGAAACAGAATCAACATTTTTTTTTTCTACACTCAAGAAGTAGTCAGTGAGTAGTAACTGTGTGTGTGTGTGTGTGTGTGTGTGTGTGTGTGTGTGTGTGTGTGTGTGTGTGTGTGTGTGTGTGTGTGTGTGTGTGTGAATTACATCTTTATCTTGTCCTAATAACAACCATGTCTCCAGTAAGACCTCTCACTACCCACTGTAGGGAAAAAGGATTAGTGTACACATACTATCTATCACAGAGGTCAAAAAGCACACACACACACACACACACACACACACACACACACACACACACACACACACACACACACACACACACACACACACACACACACACACACACACACACACACACACAGGGCAGCCTGGGGATAAGATTGCTTAGCTAAGAGTTTACAGTGGGGTGATGTGGGTATTAACTCCTTTTATTTTTCTCTTGTTCTACACGCCGGCTGATCGCTCGTTGCTCTGAGATCAATAGATTGGTGCAGCCATTTAACCTCTGGACGTGCAGAGTCTTACATATCAGATATCTGCTGGCGTACCCCTGCAGTGAGCTGTTTCTCCTCAAGATGCAAACAAGAGTGATAAAAATACAAATAATAATAGCACATGATGCAATAGTTTGTGTAGGTGTGATCTGGATCACAAACCACTGATTATTTCCAGCTCTGCATTTGCACATCACAGAGGAAAATGAATCTCCTGACAGCTGCTTTAAATATGTGAGCAGCAGACTGAGGCAGCAGGAGCGTGACATGAGGAGAGCAGGCATGTGACCTGAAGAGTTGAAATGTTGGACTTAATAGGAAAATGTGGGAGGGCAGAGGGAATGGTAATGGAGTTTCCTCTTATAACCGGTGCTGCTGGAGGGCCCTTGTATACCATAAACGTAATTTACTACCAGATGTGCCATTTGAGCTGCTCCATGGCTGAGAGTGTCCCTGGATGAATAAAAGATATGCAGGGTAAACAGTTTAAGATAGATGTGTGACTATTTCCTCAAATATATCTCAGGATGTGTTGTGAGCTCGTTGGTCAATTTAAGGGCCACAGTTAGAAAGATGTTGTCATGAGTCGATCTTTAGTTTTGTTTTCGTCTCAAAATATGAAGCCCATGCGAAAGTGCTATGAACAGCAATTCATAGAGAATCCGCTTGAGGCTGACTGCAGAAACACAGGAAACCACAGACACACCAATTCAAAGAAGACAATCTTTACAGCAGAAATAAACATGTTTACAGCCTGGTACGAAAAATGGCTTGGCCCAACGTAGCTAATTTGTCTATCAGCACACACTGTACAGGGGGATGAATTTTTTTTTTCTAATGCAACGGTTCAGAAGATATTAAGATTATTAAGATTACGAGTTTTTGCCCAAATAAGGACATGACTGACTGGACTGACAGACAGGAACACATAGCCGTTGACTAGGTGGCTCAAACCCCGCCTCTTTAAATCACACTAAAGGCTGATTTATACTTCTGCGTCGATGTGTCCGTGTCACGAAGCAACAGTGTGGTCTCTCTGATAGCCTGTCCCCTCCTTCCGGCCCCGCTACGATCTCAGTTTACTTTTCCACAGAGATTCAGAGCGTGTTCTGTTAATCTACAGCTGATACATGTTGCTGTTTATCATACAGACATGATTACATGAAGAATAGAGAGGAGGAGAGGAAATACACGGACGATGTGCAGCGGGTGTCAGGGATCAGGGATTACATTTTGGAGGAGGTGCACATCAGCTACGTGCGTAGGCCTCTGCGTAGGTATGGGAGCTACGCGGACCCCCGGCGAAGGCTACGCCGTTGATTCGACACATACATATAAATCAGGCTTAAGTTTGGTTGAGTTCAGCATTACTAATATGGCTCCCGCCGACGATTGGTTTCCAAACAGCGCTTAGGAACGGATGGGTGACGTCACGGACTCTATGTCCATCATTTATACAGCCTATGGTTTCCTGTTTACTTTTACTTCCTGTCCTTGTGTGTTTCCCTCTTTTTTGATTACCCTCATTAGTTTCACCTGTGTCCTGTGTTCACACCTGTGTTGATTACTCTGTGTATTTAGTTTCTGTTTCCCTGTCCTGTGCTGGATCACTGTCTGTCGTGTGTTTCTCTATTATAGTGTTTACTTTTGGGCTTAGTTGTTGGCCGTTTTGTTTGTATGAAGTTAAGGTGTTAACTTAGATTCGGGAGCAGGACCACGCCTAAACCACACCCTCAATCACCTGACAAGCCTTCTTAAACGTAGCCAGCCTACTCCAACTGCTTGTCCGTGATTCTTCAACCCACCCTCCCTCACCTTACTCTACTGCACTTAACCTATTTCCTTGTCCTCTCCTACTCAACTCGTGCTCGCTCCTTCTATGCCCTGTCTACTTCCAGGTACAACCTGGGTCAAGATCAGCTCCGGCAGGATAACGCTGAGACGGAACCCCCATCCTGAGTCTCCTTCTGCTGGGCACATCACGCACAACTAATTCATTAAATGTTCAACTTATATCCTTGTGTGGCGTGGTCCTTGCTAGTGAATCTTTTATTATTAACATTTGTATTTTCCTGCACATGTTTCCTCCTCAGTTTTTCCCATTGTGACTGATACTATCCTGTCATCCGATCAGATCTTAGTTTAATTTAAAGTGGTGAAGACTTTGTGGCTGTAATGTGGGTCTGGTGTGGAACCTCACAACCCAAATTAAAAAATCACAGGTCTGTAAAAACTATAACGCTAAGCGTATCATATTTGATACATCAGTTTTTGAGACCTCTACATGAGGGGCTCCCAAACTTTTTAGCCCGCGACTCCCAAAATACAGGTGCCAAAGACATGCGACCCCACTGTCCTTCAAAGTGATTTCATGTGGTTTCATTTAGCTGGTCTGGAGAAAATCCGCCTGCCAACATGAGCATGTGTCTGTTTCCTGTGCTGTTATGAATGAACCTGCTGCTACTGATGCTTTTGATAATTCACTGTTCACTAACCCTGAACTTAGGAGTCATCTAGCAACAAAAAAAGGCAGAAAACTCATTACATTTTCTATTTTTAAGGCTTTTTTTCAAGTTTAGCTACTACTTTTGTCGCTATTTTGTACTTCAATGGGTAAAATGTATTAATTCCAGATAACTTAAAAAAACAAAAACATTCTGGAACACGTCACGACCCCCCATTTTTGTCTTGCGACCCCCCAGGGGGTCCCGACCCACACTTTGGGAACCGCTGCTCTACATCATCTGAAAAAATCTGATGTATACAATCAGATACAAGCAGTGCACCGATAATCCACCAGGTGTGAGTAATTCATGCACCAGAAGGACGTCACATGAGACATCCACAATGCCAGCTGTGGATCAGAGAACCACTAGTGGAAAACTTTCAAATTGTTCCTGAGACTTCAAGATGAATAGTTACTGGATTGGTGCAATGTAAAACTAATTAATATCTAATTACTTAATTTATGGTCTAATCATGTTAAAAAATGTGTGTATCAAAATTGATGCAGCAGGTATATAAGGTCATTTATTTGCAGACCTGTCAATCATAATTTTATTAAATGTCATACTTTATTCATTCCATAAAGCAACATGCAGTCTTTTTATTATTTAAGAATATGTTTAATGACATAATGAGGCATATTTAGAGTATACATTGAGATATTTATAACGTATATTGTATTTTCATATATGAAACCTGCTGTATCATGATGATTGATGACTGGTTGAATGTTACGATAGCTCCTTAGTAAATAATAATCTTCTCTCATTTAACTGCACTAAAAATGTAACAATTCAAAGAAGAAATGCACAATAAATAAGTATTTTTTTGTTGTGTAGCAGATACAAAATATGTATGACTTTGTTGTGCAATTTTGAAAAAAATATTTCTGTTTGAAATTACTAGAGAAGTATTTTGGGGAAAAATGTGAAGGAAACTCAAAATTAAAAAGTTAAAAATTTTGTTTTTATATGTTTTTGTTTGTTGAAAAAAGAAGAAACTTGGAGCAAATTGCATCAAAATGCCTAATGTATCAATGAAAATTGTTACATATATATTTATTTTTTTCAGAAGGTCCAATAAACACTCCATTTTCAAATAATTAGACTTTTCTGGCAATTATTTGATGGTTCAGCTTTATAGAGTCAAATACTGATGGATACAGGTTCTCACTGGAGCCACAAACCACCAGAGAAGAAGTCTTTTAATCAATGTCAGGTATATTTTTCCAATATGGTGTTAGTATTGATTTTGATGATTACCATGCTTCTAGATAAAGAAACATGGTAAATTATCTCATACAAACAAATGTGAAAAGAAAACTTTGAATCACATCAAACATTAACAAATTATATTAGCATACATTATTAAAATAACATTTATCAAAGTAGGAATTAACATGTTCTCTGTAATAATATTATCCAACAAATGAACTCAGCCTCAGGTGACTAAAGCAAACAATAATTCAAATGTATAAAGGAACTGTACTCACATTGAACATGAATCAAAAGACTGTCAAATGTTGAGAAAAGGGAAGAGGCTCTCATCCCTGTATGGCCTCTCTTGAGAAGGTGGGAGGAAGTAGTGTTGGAGGTATCACACCTGAACCAATGACAGTGTCTCTAATGGTGGTAAGAGCAACAAACCAGCAGATTCTCACAAATACAAGCACATCTCTAACCAGTGTATTATTTGTAGATTTCAAGTTCAGGCAACAAAATTAAAAGTCAGCTGGACAGCAGCCCGCTCTGCCAACATTTCTTTGTATGATCAATCAGCACTGCGGTCTGTTCCTCTCTATTTCCGTCCTCAAATGTGACTCTTGTAGAATTATCCGGTGAGTTTGATCCTGTGTGCTCCACGCTGAACTCTCCTTTCTGCCGCACGCTGTTTTTTGTGATGCGTTGTGATTGTAGGCGTCGGTGGCTCACTGGGTGGTCCAAGCTACATGCTGTGCAGCCTTCAGAGTATTCCCAGCTTTCATAATGTCCTCAGATGCATTACCTAATGATGGACTGTCTATCTGAGTGAAATCATCAGAGATGTTTTCTCAAGCTTTGTTTTAAACGTTGGGTTCCATCACAGTGACATGTAAATGAGCCTTTTCTCTGAATACACAGAGAAGAAAATAATGACGCGATGTTTTAAACATAGAATGTATAATAAATAGACGTAGTATCCGTGACGTCACCCATCTGTGCCTGAGCCATATTTTGAAGCCAATCTTAAGTTGGTGCCACATTGGAAATGTTGAACTTGACATAACTTCTGTCGAGCTAGCAAACACCATAAAACCAATTCGTTACAATATGTTCAGCGCGCCTGTATGTAAGGAGACGTTTGTTTTGACCACAACAACCACAAGGATCCACTACATAGGACATCTTGTTGGAAGCAAACAGTAAGCGTTGATATTTTATCACATATTAACTCATTGCCAAGTAGGATTTATCTTATCTGTATAATCTCTCCTCTAGAGAAGAGACCTGGTGAGTAGAGATATCATCTCAGCTCTATGAGAAGAAATGTCAACTCTTCTATCCTCTAGAAGAGAGAGAAAGAGACATCCTCTCCTTCCTCTGTTCTCCTCTTCAGATATAAAAAGTAGAGCAACAAATGTGACTGCATCTGTTGTTTATGTATAATAATATCTTTCCTGTTTATTTCAGGTTCAGGAGGCTGTATAAAAAGAATACCAGACGATACATCCTCTATGATCTCATGACAGAGAAGACGTATTCATCTTAGATCTACAGACTCAGAGCCCGATCTACTAAAGGTTTGCGTGTATAAAAACATGTACTAACCGGGAGCACCGAGGATTGCATCTGTGAAATGAGCAAAATAGCAATCACTATCCATTTAGCGTGTTTCCCTTCATGAATATGGGGAATACATGTAGATCATCAGGACGCGCAAAACACTGGGAGGAGGAGATGCAAATGTAATCATTTAGCACACGCAATGTGATTTATCAAACCTGAAACAGATAGAGAGCGCTGTTTTTGCGTCTGTATTTAGCACGTTTGAAAGGCAGGTGCAAACTGGCACATCGTTTCGCACACATGGCTGCGGTCACTGTAAAGCTCATCATAACTTTGCAACATGCCCGCAACAGCGGGGCTTACAAGCATTACTACAGTTTTTACACACAGTTATGTCATTTTGAAGTCAATCAAACGGACATGAAGTCTAACAAACCAAGAGAACAACACAAATAAATAAATAAAACAACACAAATTCAAAGCAGTTCAGCACCACGGATAGCGACCGCATCATTCTGACACCCACTTCAACTTTTTCAACTAATGAGAGCACAGTAGGTCACTGTATCAACAGATATAAAGTTTAGTAAAATTGGCACAGCGACCCACATGTTCACATACAAACAAAAAATCAATATGAAGTACTCGGCCTACTCACCTCTTTGGACGAGCCTTAAGCTCCGCGGACTTGTCCACGATGCACTGTATGTCCATTTTCTTTGATCTGTCATTCTCAGTGGATAACATGACATGTCCTCAAATATGTTCCCAATTCCATTTAAGCTGATGAATCTTTGGAACAGTTGCTGGATGATGATATGTGTCAGTGAGGCGACTGTCTTCATCCAAGTGACGCCTAACATTTCTGGCCCTAGTTGTTTCAAACTGCGATTGACTTCCCAATTAAGTAGCTAGAGCAAGAGTGGCAGACTAAGCCTCATCAAATTGCTCTCTAAACTCCATCAAAACACTGATTGCATTTTGGAGTGGAGTAGATGCGTTTATTTCATCAGCAGATCTTCTGTTTTTTCTCACAGAATTCACCTTTTCACAGATGGCCTCCCAAATCGCGTTTCTAACACTGAGATGTCTCTGCTGGAGTTCACCGATGTGATATTTCTGAGGTTAGCCGCTGCCGTCTTGCGCTGATGATGTCTTTCAGAGCCACAGTCTGCTCTGCAGAGTCATGTGGCTACAAATATGTTATCAGCATAAGATGGTAGCGGCTGAATCCGATATGTTTGGTTTCAATAATAACTTCCTAACTAATGTCTGAGTCAGGCTGGAGAAACAACAGAGGGCTTCTACTCCAAAATAAAATGAACATATGTAAGTTAACCCTCAAACACTGTCCACAGTCTAGTCCTGGGGTCATGTGGTCTAGTTGACAATGTTTCCACCCACCATCAGTGCAGATGTTGAGTTTAACATGAGTCAGTTTAAGTCTAATTCTCAGTGTTCACCTGTGCTGCAGATCCAGAGAGTCTGAGGGAACATTTCTTTAAGGGTAGAAATCTCTTCCTTGTGAATCAATTAAAACATTTCAGGTCAGATTACTGTTTCAACTCTTTGTTTTCTTTTTTAAGTTGCAACATGAAATCAGGACGATGTAGTGAAGTGAGTAGGTTGTTATGGCAAAGGGACCCCTCAGGGTGAGATAAGACCCTCCTCTTTATGTCCTGCCTCACCCTGTCATCACCCTGAGTGTCTCTCAGCCTCACCCAGGACTTCCACCAGATCCATGTTTGGTCCGTCTCCAAGCCGCTGCAGGACCACCGGACAGCTGGAGTCATGTGACCGAGGTTTTCCCGCAGTAATCACTGGATCAAGGATTCTCCTCCTCCTCTCCTCATCCATGTTGTCTTTCTGGTCCTCTGAAAACCTCTGACCTGTTGACTCCAGGCCTGGCTCTGCTCATCATGACGGTTTGTTGTTGTAGTTAAGTGAAATACGATCTGGTGATAACACAGAGTGTTTTATTCTGAAAATTAACCAGATGTTTTCATTTTGTTTTAGTGCCTGACTTCCTGTCCCGCTCCATCTGCTCTGTTGAGATTGATGCGTCATGCTCCAGCATCTGATCCGGAGGGCTCCGACCTGCGGGAGCAGAGATGCAGCCGGAACGCAACTGAGTGGATCCAGTGGAAGTTAACTCATTGACTAGTATAGAAACCTATCAGATCCCTTGCCGTGATGGATCTGAGCCGGATATGACATGGATCTGGTGGAAATTGGCCGTCAGTGTCACTCAGACTAAATAGGATTCACTATGTGCCTCCTGTACGTGATCCTGCTCATTGATAAAGAAAATGATAACTTAACACAAATATGTTATGGTTCTTGATTTTAAATGATTTTATTCTCTCTGCCAATCAAACAGTGCATTACTTTCTCAGATTTCAACACATGTAACAGCTGTTAACACCAGATGAAGTGCTGATACTTCCATCCATCCATTATCTTGACTGCTTATCCTGTTAGGGGTCACGGGGGGCTGGAGCCTATCCCAGATGGCTTCAGGCGGAAGGCAGGGTACACCCTGGACAGGTCCCCAGCCTATCACAGGGCTAACATGGAGAGACAGAAAACCGTTCATGCACACACTCACACCTACAGGCAATTAAGAGTGACCAATTAACCTGGTGAGCATGTTTGTGGACTGTGGGAGGAAGCCAGAGTACCCGGAGAGAACCCACACATGCACGGGGAGAACATGCAAACTCCACACAGAAAGGCACCTGCCCAACCGGGCACTTGTACTTGTTTTCCATTATTCATTCATATGACATTGCCTCGGACCTTGTTCCACTTGGTGTTTACTCTGCACGTCTTCTCCAAGTTGTCAACTTCACTGACTGCTGAAGGTGTCTTTTAATCTTCTTGATTTCTCTCAGTTTCCCTAGCGTCCCTTTTAACCGTTATGTCATGTCATGTATTTGAAGGTTTTACGTGAATCATGTTTGTATGTGTGGCAGCTCTTTGTCAGTAACTTTGTTAACAGCACTGCTGACTGTCTTGACCAGGACACTGTTGAAAAGGAGATTTTTATTCTCTGAGTATTTTTCTCTTGATTAAATAAGGGTTAAAAAATAAAATAAAAGAGAACAAGCTGAGCATAAATCTACAGTACCTCTTTAAACAAATGGATATAACTGGACTTATCCCTCCAGAGTCTGAGAGGAGATTCAGGCACAGAGCTACATCAGTTCTTTATATATATAGCTGTAGGCTATAAAGACAGAGCAGACCTTAGAGTTGACTCAGAATCAAGAGTTCACCTAAGCTTTTGTTAAATAATCTGCAGAGACCTCTCCACAAACCTCCTGATGTGTGACAGACAGAGAACCGTACAGCACTGTTAAAGGATTTGTTGAATGACAGTTGTTTTGCATCAGCTGCAGAGACAATAAAACATCCCTGAATTTCAATTCTGATGAGAAAAAAGCAAGCTGGGCTTAGGATCAAAGAAACATGGACAGAAAGCAAACATAAGACAGGGATGAGTGCCCTGCAGCCATAATTGGGGTAGTTTCATTGACATACAAACTCCCAGCTGTCCTCTGGACGGAGGAGCAGACAAACAAGTGTCACCAAGCAACATTCACCCGGTGCAATTACTGTAAGAGCAGCTCAGGATACTGTTAGACACCATCCACATTACACATCCTCTCAGCTGAATAAAGCTGTCTGTTTCACTGATTGCATGCCCTTTGCAGATTCATCTCTTATATTCTTTGGTTTTTTTAGTGGAGGCATCGAGAGGTTTCATTAATGTGACACACACACATCTGATTTCTGCAGGGTTCATGATTTATGTGTTATTGTCCTATTCTGAACTGCAAGTGGACAGATACATGAAATAAATGTGATATTTAAACAATCTAACATACAGAGACAGGATAAATTCAAGGGTAAGAGTTGTGTTGTGATAACTTCAGAGAAACTGAACATAGATCAGCTTCTACATCCTCAATCCAGATCTGACAATCTCAAAAATAGGATAAAGGTAACTGGTGATTATATTTGCAGATAACCAAAGACCACAGATCTGGACAACACTGTGGATGCAAGTGTTGTGAGGACAATCAAAAGTCTAAAAGTAATTCAGTCAGGCAAGTAACGCTAAATGTAAGTCTTATTCGTATGTATTCATTCATTTTAGAGGCAACATTCATTCTCGTCTGTCTCTAACGACCAAATTAAAATCACAACAAACATTATCCTCAGACTCTTTCCAAACAGAACAGGTCTAGACCGTACTCTATGTTCTATTATTGACAAAGACCCAACATCGAGACAGCATAAGATCCAGTCCCATTTTACAGACAGGACTCAGTCTGATCTCATCTTAATCCACCATGAGCAGAGCACTTTGCAGCATTTAGCAAGTTACAGTGGCAAGGACAAACTTCCTTTAACAGGCAGAAACCTCCAGCAGGACCAGACTCAACCCTCCTTCACCCTTCTCATCTCCGACACATTTAATCAGTTTCCAGCTCCAGATCCTCCTTCCTTCCTTTTTTTCTTCCTTCCTTCCTTCATCACTACCACAGTCTACAGACTGACAACTGATCTCACATTGTAACGGTTTTAAATGTTTGCTGCAGCTGCAACATGGATAAGACGTTGGTCATGTGACTGTGAGAATGATATTAAGTGCATGTGTTGAGGTTCAGTCAGGGCTTTAAAAAAGATGGTGGAAAATGTTTTAATTTAAGTATACCTTTTTAGTTTGTGCACAACAATGTCTTGCAACTTGTCCATTTTTAATGCAGTATCTGAAAACAAGCTAACTGCGTTACCTGAACATGGGCTCCACCTGTTTTTCAGAATAATTTTGGATGCACAGTTTTGAGTTTTGTGAACTTGTATGGTTTCAAAAGCTGAAATAAATAGCACTGAGGGTTGAATAATGTGATTCTTCACTATGTGGATGTCTCCCATTTCTTATTGCATGTCGTGTTGTAGCTTAATTTTCTTGTCCTCATGTGCTGCCTCTTATTTATTCTGACCAGTCACTGCTTGGCAGGAAACTGTCTGTAAACAAGCTGTCCCCAAGCTGGAGCTAATACATGCATCAATATTAATACTATTGAGACAGCACGGTATGTCAGGAAGAATCAGACAGAAGCTTGGATTACTGTTGAGTACTACAAGTACAACTACTTTGTTCTGCATCAGAGGCACCTGATAATCACTCTAACACATTTTGAATATCTGTATACAGTGACATTTGTTTAAAGACTATATAAAACTGAACTCACTGTGAAAAAAGTCACAGGGTTATAACCAGAGCAACAAGTGTCAGCCAAATGCAGAGGGTGTCATCCCAGTACAGCACTTTCTGGTGTCACCTGTCCTCTTATACGGTAAAGGAATTGGTTTATTAAAAGTAAAATCTGTATGCCCTTCATTGTTGTCTGTTCTGAGGTGAAACATTTAAAATTAAAGAAAGAGAAAAATGCTTTCACTCCAATCCTCAAATCTGATCCTCCTTGGCCTTCAATTATCGACCTCTGTGGGCATTAAGAGTGGAGGATTAGTTATAACATCACAGACAGCTCAGTATTAACCGCTTACCTGACAGACAGACAGACAGATATCAAGAGACAGAGATACATTTTCATATACATTATAATATATATTTGTACACTTCAGCATCGTCCCTATCAAGTGCAATTAACAACCTACAAGCTGCATTTAACACAGTACAAATGAATCTTTGTAAACGTAGGCTGATTTTAAATGCCAACAAGACTGAGGTGATGTATTTCTCAAAGTCTAAGAGGACGGTGAAAGATGATGATAAAAGATGACTCTCAGTGTCCCAACATTTCAATACTTGGGGTTTCTCTTAGATGAAAATCTTTCTTTTAATCGTCATATTGAGAGTTTAACCAAAATACTGAGGGTGAAGCTGGGTTTCTTTTACAGAAACAAACTCTGTTTTTCTTTTGCTGCTCTAAAAAAGAACATTCTGGCAACCTTTGTATCTGTAATTGACTCTGGTGATGTTCTTCATATGCATGCTTCCTCAACCTCTTTGAAAATGTTGGACTCGGTGTATCATGCTGCTTTGTGGTTTGTTTCTGGTTTTGGATTCTGCATACATCACTGTGTCTTGTATGAAAAGGTAGGCTTGTCTTCCTTATACAACAGAAGAATGGAGCATTGGTATGTCTTTCCTTTTAAGGCCATACTACAGGAGCTGCCGTCTTACTTATGCTCCTTATTGACTCCTAAAGTTGTTATGTGATGAAGGAAGAAAACCTAAAAGGGGGACGATAAAAGGCCTAAAATCTGAAAACAAGAACATAGTGAACGGCTTACACATGTTAACATTAACATTAAATATGAATGTAAGTTACAGTCATTAGCATACTAAGCAAATAAGTTGATGATTTACAGTTGGAGTGTTTCCTCTGAGACAAAAGATTAAATCATGGAGTAACATGTTTATATCCTGACTCTCATGCATATTCTTTGAGACTATGTTATTGATCTCTTCACCTGGTCTCACACCACACTTGACTCTTTGTCATGGAGTGAAAGACCAATTAAAATGTCAAATATTAAAGAAACAACAGTTCTTCACAAACAAGGTCCTGTGCTTGAGGGTGCATGCAGACTTTCTTTTTGTGCATTAAAAGTTAAGGCTTGCATGTTTTTGGAGCTCTTGGTTACAAAGATAACACAACTGCATTGACTGAATCTACAGTCTATGATCACATGCAGGAAGTTTTAGAGGGGATGGATTCTTTCCTCAAGGCATGATAAAAAAGACTGGCATTGACTTGACATAGTATCATTTATAAGTGGACACTGTAAAAATGTTGATGTTCCAATAGAATGTAATAAATAACAAAAACCCTGTATTGTCCACAACTACCGTCCCTTTCCTGCATGTCTCTCCCCTCTCTATCTCCTGGGTTCATGTCCACAGTCCTACCTTCTCCAGATGAAGGTGTCAAAGCCTCCTGAAAACAAACAAACTAACAGACAAATTAATTAAGACTAAATTCTGCTGGTGCCCATGCTTCATCAGTTTGAATGGACATAACACGCCTGGCCTCAAAGTTAAAATTGGTACAGTTTGGCTGCTGTGTAGCTCTTAGCTATAGTTTAGCACTTCATGCAACCCAAGGGTTGATCATGGTGCAGTGCCAACTTAATAAGGCTTTCATTCTTTTTTCAGTCTGAGTTTAGGAAAGTGTTTAAAATCTTTATTCATTGATCCAAGTACTTTCCATGTACTGTCTGCATTTGCACAGTTTATATCATTCAGAATCAGAATCAGCTTTATTGGCCAGTTATGCTTGAACGCACAAGGAATTTGACTTAGGTAAGTTCAAGTGTTTTATGTCTGATTCTTACTGTAAACAGGTTCATGATTTAATATTCAAAGTCAAAAGTTTATTTATGTAGCACATTTGAAAACAACCGCTGTTCAACAAAGTGCTGTGCAAGCGTCAAACACAATATCAATAACATACAATCTTAGTTAAAAAGAATAGATGGCTTATCTGTGTGTCAAACCTGGAAGTACTGTTGAATAGTATAGACAGATACATTTGTAAATCATCTGCAACACAGTGGAAAGAGATATTTTTGAAAATTGACCCCAGCAAAAGCATATCTAAAGAGAAAAGTACAGGCCCCAAAATTGAGCCTTGAGGGACTCTGTAAACTAGAGGGGCCGCTGTTGAAGAGTGCTGGAGAAAGTCCTCTCCAACAAGTAAGACTGGAACCATTTCAGGACGTTACCTTTAATGCCTACACAAAGCTCAAGGCGTGTGCACTGTTCAGTTTAACAAAGTAGGACACTGACATCTGAAGGCACACTCATGATAGTCGTGTGTCAACTACCAAGGAAGTAATATCACAGGTCAGCTGTTGTCATTACGCTGATACTCTTTAAAGAATGAACCTGATTAAACTAATGAAGGCATGCTTTTGTCTCTGTCATCACGTTCAGTTATTAATGTGCCGTTCCAGAGAAGAGAGTGTGAAAGGTGCAGTGGTTGTCCCCTGGAGGGCCCGGGCTTGGTTAGGTGACAGTTTTGCGACCTCAGTAAACATCATCGTTATATTCCCTTTATGGCAGCACATAAACGTTTCGATGCTGAATCCACAAAAAGCAGATTTAGACACTTTTGTAACTTCCACAGACAGTACGTCACTTATTCCCACATCTTTATTTTCAGTTGATCTCTTTTATTCTCCCCGTCTTTCTTCTCTGTCTGTTTCTAATTCAGCGCCTCTTCTCTCCCCTCTCTGAGAGCCATAATCCAGCCATCTAGGGATAAACTGAACAATAAAGCTGTCATGAGTCAATCTCTTCTGATAAACAAGCTCTTCCTGCTTTACAACCAATAGGGGACAGCATTTCAGTTCGCTCCATTTCATTGGATGTACTCCAGGAAGTGTTTGGATGGCGCTTTGTATATCAAATCCTGCACTGGGAAATGGGTTTACAGAGCTTGACGAGCCTTGCCAAAAACACTGGCTGCACACACACACACGTGATCACATGCACACGAATGAGCCTGAACAGAGGCGTTTGCAGCACTACTTTCTGCCAAGCATAGACTCAGGCACATGGTCCTCCTCACACACATTCTCTGGATCTCTTCTTTCTGAATACTTCAGCTGGGCATGAAACTAAACATGTTTAACACATCAGAATATCTTTACAACTTAAACAAGGTAACAAGCTGAGAATGAAATTGTTCCACCACGTCATGGTCATGCTGTTTCCACATCATCGTTTTGTGCAACAGTAGTCCACATATCCTCCTGGACCTGTGTGCATACTGCTGTACGTGCCTGGATTAAACATATTTGTTGTGAGTGTTTGTGTGCGTGTCTGTGAGGTGATGGATGTGTCTCATTTTCTCTGATACACTGTACTGAAGGTGCAGCTTACAAACAGCCACATTCAACAACAACATGAACAACAGGTAGAGAGAGGGAAAAGGAACTAAACACCATCAGGACGTCTTTCAGAAAACAGCAGAAATCATCATTACATGAAGAGATTAAAGCCTGAGACTGATGGACGCTTAACAAAAGCTTTGACAGGAAGACAGATTTCCAACTGATAACATTTTTAAATAGAAGAAACAAAGACGTTTACTTCTTACGATTGTTATGCATCATTCCCGTCTTGCTCATATTTGTTCAAAACAAGTGTTTGTAAAATCTCAAACGTCCTCACATTGTTGCAAAAAATAGGAGAAAATGCACTTTGTTAAAAGCTAAATCGTGTCAGTAATCAATCTTCCCTCCTCTCTTTTAAAACACTCTCAGAATAAAATTATCACATTTGAAATTCTTGCTTTTTCAATTTAGTTCTCCCCTAAATGCTCCCCCAGTGGGATTAACAATCAGGAAGTCAATATCAGGCTTTGTGATAATGAAACAAATTTTCAGAGACAAAAATAATTGTATTATTTTTTTAATTAAGTCTTTATTTTATTTTATTTTATTTTAATGCACTCCTGTACAAAACAAGCAGCAGTCATTGCAGGGAGTGGTTTCAAATGATAGAGATGTACGCTTTTGCTGTCAGGCAATGCAAAACCAGATATTTACCTAATTCATGATACTTTCAGACCCCTAATTTAAGGTTCATTTAAATGTATCGTTGCAGAGATAACAGTGAACATTTTCAGCATCTTAAACTTAATTCCTGCATCATGGTGAATATTCTTCCAATTGTGACAGAAATTGAATTATGAAAAAGGAAAACACAACAGTTTTGATATACTTCTATATTATTGATTACATTACATGATTAACATAACATAACATATCATAAAATATCATAACATATCATAAAATATCATAAAATATCATAATAAACTACAGGGGCAACAAGACGGCTCTTTTTTTTTACATTTAATTTGCAGGATGGGCATCCAGAGGGAACTTTTGTTCATTCATTTAAATGTCTTATACATTTAAAGGGCATCCAGAATGACCATTTTTACGTTTTGAACATTTGAGGGGCTTCTAGAGGTCACATTTTTAATGTGTTTTACATTTGAGGGGAATCCAAAGTGCACTTTTTTACGTTATTGAAATTTGAGAGGCATCCAGAGGGAACATTTCTATGTTATTGACAATTGAGAGGCATCCAAATGGCAGTTTTTTATATTTTTGACATTCGAGATGCATCTACAGGTCCCTATTTTACATTTTTTTGAACATTTGAGGGGCATCCAGAGGGCACCTTTTTAACATTTTATACATTGAGGGGAATCTAGAGGGCTCTATTTTAAGTTTTATACATTTGAGGGGCTTCTAGAGGGCACTTTTTTGTACATTTTCCAATGAAAGGGCACCAGAGAAGTCAATGTTTTATAAAATAAGAGGGCACTTAAGCCCAATATCTTTCAGACAAGAGGCGCGATGGCCTCCCCCCTGAGTACACCACTGATGATCAGTATTAATGTGTGTAAGTCTGTCATCAGTGCACTTTGTCTGAGTGGTCTGGATGCAAGTTGCAACAATCAAGGTTTAAATGTAGATGGTTTTATTGACTTGCAGACTGAAACACTCCTGACATGGAGAGTACATCGACCGTCTGAAGTAGCCGAGGTAAAGTTAACACCACCAGTGAAAACAGAGTTTCAATAAGGGAAACCAAACAGCACTTACTGACCGGGGCTTTAACTAGTTTGTGCATGATTACAAGGTTCTCTATGGTCTTTGACTGAAGCCCCCGTCAGGCTCTCCTCAGACTGACATGATGCTGGAACAGCTCGCTCTCAGGAGATGACTTCAGTCCTCTGTCTTGACAAAAAGAAAGCTCCCTGCTGCTCGCTGCCTTCAGCAGATGCTTCAGTGCTGTTGTTTGGCTGGCCCTGGCTCTCCTGTAGCTCACAGCTCAGACGGTCAGACCTGAGGATGTTTTACAAATATGACAGGAGGGGTAATGTATTTTTTATTCCTGTTTGATGGACGTGAGTATGGAATAAACACATCTTGCATAAGATGCAGAAGAGAGAAGGAATAAATTATTCATAGCAAACAGAAACAACCATTTGAAAATTAGATGTGAGAGCAATTTTGTTCTGGCTCTCCTCTCCTCTTTACCTCTCCTTTTCCCTCTAATGCTCTCCCTCTCTTCTGCTCTGTCTCTTTCTCTCTCTCTCAGCCCACTCTCTATCTTTGGAGTACCTGCCAAATTCTCTATGATATTTCCCTTTGAGAGGGATAAAGAGAGAGATGAGAGGCAGGGATGGATGGATGCAGGGAGATTTGGGGAGAGAGGGAGGGCGCAGAGGGATTCAGGGAAGAGGGTGATGGAGGGGGTAGAGAGGCGGAGGCAGGTAGGAGAGAGAAATCAACTGAGGTAAACGGTAAATTAAGGAAGGAACAAAGTGAAGGATGGGAAAAAAGAGAGGGGTTCAGTATATCAATAGCTCCTTTTACAGCCTAGATTGGAGGAACAAAGACAGAGAAGAGGAGGACTTTTATTTTAAAACCCTCATCCAAAGAGCAGAGAGGTCCACACACACAGTTTCACTCTGTTACTACAGCTCCTCCTCCTCTCTCTCTCTCCCCCTCATCCAGACCTTGTGTTTCTTTCTCACACCCACATTTCTGAACTTACTCTCACACATCACAGAAATGAAAAGATAATCATTTCTTACATTTGACTGTTCCCAAACTGAGAGTCACCAAAAATCATCTCATCACTTTTTCATTCTGGACACAATTGTCAATCACAATGTGGAGGAAAACATGAAAGGGCCAAATGTGAGAAAAGGTTTGTGGAGAGATTTTATCAGCAGAGTTGGAGGTGAATAAGCTTCCAGTCGTGATGAAATTTCAAACTGAAACTTCTGAAAATGATCCTGAACTCATATTTCTCACTCATAGTTTACATTCACTGTCTGCTGCTTTTATATCCACTATTGACCTAACAATAAACATCCTATAATTTTACTGTGGACTGTATTAAACATGGACGTATTCCCTGTGACGTTGGCTGGGGGTTCTTAGAGAGATGTTTGGAAGGCCAATGATGGATGGTAAATGTGGTGAATCAGGACTTTTTCATCCATTTTTTGTTCTTCTCTCTGAGCACCTTTGGTTTGGTTTCCTCAGTGTTTTCTCTTTCAGAGGCTGAGCGTGGCTTCCAGGTGCTGGAGCTCCCAAAAAGGGACACCTGGTAATCTTCTACTAATCACCTGCTGCAGGACCTAAACCCTGACTCTTCTCATCCTCGCTGATAGATGATTTCTGCCTAAAATGCCATAGAGTTAGCCTCTCTGTTCAGCCTCTCACCACCTAAGCCGTAAGCTCCCCTCACAGTACTACCAGTGCCTTTCCCTCCTGGGTGCCTCTCCAACCAGCCTCAACCTGCCAGTATCAGCTTTAAGTTCTGTGGATGATACACCCTCTTTTTACCCTTCCTACTTAGTCTGTTTGTCTACTTTTGGATCCAGTTAAAGAGTGTGCAAACAGCGTAACAGAAATACTGACTCAACCTCACTTTCATTTAACCTAGACACAGGCGAAGAGATGGAGCCAAGGTACTTCAGCCTCCTGGCAAACAGCGACTACACACCCACCTCTCCCTAGTCATGCAAATGTTTGTAGAATTTGTTGAATTATATGTTTGTTGAATGAATTAACGCATACTTTTTTTTGGCCCAGGTTCTGCAAACACATTTACCTCTGCTGTTAAAAATGGACTTTTTAAGATGGCTCTGAAAAGCATGCTGTGTAAAACGTAGAGGTCGTCTCAGTGACGTCACACATTGGTTACTGAAGACGATGTCCTAACATCCTTATGTCCTAACATCAGGAAACAGATTCAGACGGGGAGCTGAAGTGTCCTGCAACACTCTTGGCAAATAATTTCATCTCTCTCCTGTAGGTCAACTCATCCACACCTCTAAGCATATCCATGCATAGCTCAATATCTTCAAAAGTTGAGTTACAAAGAAATCACCCTGCACTACTTGTGTGTACGAATACAGAAATGGGCTATTCAGACCTAAACACTTCTCTGAACCAGAGTTTGAATATGTTTAGTTTTGATGTAACAGCAGGTGTTTTAAAGCTAGGGTTGGTAGTCACATAAAACTAGCATGAATTTGAATGTAGCATTTCCTCAGGACTCTGTCTAACCCAACAAAACGACGCCCCCCCCCCCCCCCCCCCCCCCCCGCTCACATGCACAAGCGCTGCTGACTTGCGACCATATGATGGTGACTGATTCAAAACCGGTCCTCACCAAAACATTCTCATAGTGAAAGTTAAAAACACAAACAAACATGGCTGCTGTTAGTACTCACAACTGTCATTCTAGCATTATCCAGTTGTACTGGTGACACGATATCAGGAGAAAAGTTATAACACATATATAATACTGTAACAGCTCTACTGTTTGTTAGACATGTTCAGTGTAGATGCTCTTAATTCCTACAGTGTTGACGGTTAGTGAAGGCATCAGGAGAGGTGTAGAGTGTGTGAGCTGGAGAGAGGAGAGACAAGAGGAGAAGTTCTTCATTCATTCAAACATTGATTGTTGTTTTGTTAGTTGGCGTGATCACGGCCGACAGTGACCGGTTATTAAAGATCAACGTGTTCACGAATCGGCTCGTCATCCCTACAGCGTCCGGACGGACGCTACAATACATCTACATTTCTGTAGGACTTAGTAAATGTCATTCATTCTTCTGCTTGTCAGAGCCCCCGTGGTGAGAGCTTTTTAGACTCTGATCCGGACTACAGTCCTGAGCAAAGCACCTCATCTGGTCCGAGGGGACAGGCCCAAGGTTGAGCGAGAGGGGCAGTCAGTAGAGTCAGGGGAAGCAGAGGCAGGAGACGGAGACGAGGAATATACGCCGGGGAAATGTACGCGCAGGAGGCGGGCAGAACGGCAGGACGGGATTTGAATGGTTTAAAATTTTGGCACCCAAAAACAGTGATTGGTTGGTGTTTTCCCAGGTTTACTCCAGCTGTAGATAGCAGCTTTTCTTCCGTCTTTTTTAAGAACACATGATGTAATGATTGCCATCAGGACATAAAGATCATTTTAACCAGTATAACAAAAAGTGTATCTAAATCTGATCACCAACCCCAGCTTTAACATGGGTGTAAATGATGGGCCTCCTGCTGCAGACAGCCGCTAGTGGACAGTGGAGGGACTACAGCTTTTTGTACTTCATTTTTCAACACCAGAGGTTGCACACAAATGCACACAAATGCACACACACATGCACACACACACACACACACACACACACACACACACACACACACGCACACACACACATGCACACACACAGCTGCTGCTACTGCATGTTTAAACTAGCTCTCCTGTATATCTCACAATCCTCCTCACAAGCTGACAGTATTGAGTTTTCCGCCTCATCTCATCACCTGACTAAATCACCTGCCCACCGAGATGCCGAGCTGTCAGTGCCCTCTGAGTGTCTGTGACACTGAGCTGCTTTAAACTTTAATCTATTTGCACATATGTCCAATAGCCTCTAACGTGTTCTTAATGATACTTCTTTATCAAATGTTTGGAAACACGTGTCCCCTGCTTTCTGCAGCTGAATGTGTGATCAAGAGTGACGCATGCACAGATGCATATAAAAAGAACATGTTTGATCATCTTATGTTAATTTGGTAAAGCCTGCGCTTGTGGCATTACAATTGTACTGTTACATAAACAACATCATTTAGACGAGCAGGTTGAGACAGAGTGATGTGAGAGTGGGAATGAAAAGGAATGAGAGGAAGGAGAGGCAGATATAAGAAGGTAGAGATTCAGACTTCTAAACACATGGGATATGATGAGGAGGTAGAGGACGCCGTGCACTCTCTCAGCACAATCTGACTCAGCCAAACAGCAACAGGTTCAAGTTGCACAAGCTTTAGATTAGCACATGATGCTTTTACATTAAGCACAAGAGGACATTCATATTTAACATCAAGATGAATAACTAAATCATATAGATGTACACAGACACTTGTGTTTTTCATTGTCAGCACTAACTCTGTTTCTCATAGTGCTGTTAGAGGCAGGTGAGATCTCTGCCTACTCCCTGTGCATTACTAACAACCAACTCTTGCCCAGTCATAGTAAAAATACTCCTTCAGTGGGTTTCTGGAGGAAGACTGGAGTGCACTGTATTAAAGGTTTCACCACTATCATCTCTCTTCACCTCCCTCTATCCCTCTCTCCAACACGCTCTCAGCAGATGTGTGTCTAACATGAGTCTGGTCCTGCTTTGGTTACCTCCTATATTGTAACTCTCTCCTCCCTGGTCTTCCTTTCAAGCTTCATCACAACCTTGTACTGGTCCAGAACTCAGCTGGCGGGATCATAACCAGGACCCCTTACATCAAACACATCATCCCCGTTCTCCAGCAACTTCACTGTCTTCCTGTCAAATACAACATCAAGTTCAAGATTCTTCTTCTTACATTCAAAGCACTCCATAACATCTCATCCCAACCTCTCTGATCTCTTTCATACCCACACACCTACCCACACAATCCAGTCATCTTCTTCCTCCATCATCCTCACTGTACCTATGGCTCGTTTGACCTCCATGGGATCTCGGGCATTCAGCTGTGAAGACCCCGTCTCTGGAACTCTCAAGCTAACCATGACTCTGACTCTCTTCCCAGTTTCAAATCCCTCCTAAAACCACCTTTATAGAACTGCGTAGTCATTTTAACAACACACGTGGCTCGTATTGCATATCATCATTTTTTTTGACCAAATGCACATTAGGCCAATTTTGCATATTTATATCATTGAATATTGGGATCTTATCTCTCTCCTCTGTCTGCCTGTCACTTACTTTAACTCTCCCAGTCCCGTTAAAGTTACTAACCATAGACCTTTCTGGAGTCCCCGAGCTCCCTTGTCTCATAGGTTCCTCTTGATCTCTGCCTTAGACAGCCTGCTGCTGTGGACGTGCCAGACTCCAGCTGCTACAACTACTACTATCTGTCTCATCACTTTCATCTCTCTCTCTTCATCTCCCTCTATCCCTCTCTCCAACACGGTCTCAGCAGATGTGTGTCTAACATGAGTCTGGTCCTGCTGGAGGTTTCTGCCTGTTAAAGGAAGTTTGTCATTGCCACTGTAACTTGCTAAATGCTGCAAAGTGCTCTGCTCATGGTGGATTAAGATGAGATCATAATGAGTCCTGTCTGTAAGATGGGACTGGATCTTATCCTGTCTTGATGTTGGGTCTTTGTTAATAATAGAACATAGAGTACGGTCTAGACCTGCTCTGTTTGGAAAGAGTCTGAGGATAATATTTGTTGAGATTTGGCGCTTTATAAATAAAGATTGGTTGAAAGGTTCATTTAAACATCTTAAAAAGATGTTGACCTTATCACACAGCATGACCGAGAACATTGTTACCCACTTCAAGTAATCAGAGTTAACTCTCTCCGTCAATCTCTTTGTTCAGTCTGTTTAATCAAATATTATAAACTAACGTCTCTCTGTATGCGTTCCTGGCTCATAATCTCCTCCAGCAGAGGTTTGAGGCACAATGTTGGGAGTGTTTGCGATCGGTGCATTGAAACCTCCACAAAAACCAGAATGCTGAACATAAATCAGGCTAAAAGAAATCCAACGCTGCGAGTACAAAACGGCACGGACTGGTTACACAAGCGTACAAGCTGCTAAGTGGCTGTGCAAGCGAGGCGGAGAAAATCAAACGGCTTTGGATCAAACGACAAAATATAATTTTTCCTCTGTGGCTGATCACTGTGTGTGTGTGTGTGTGTGTGTGTGTGTGTGTGTGTGTGTGTGTGTGTGTGTGTGTGTGTGTGTGTGAATGTGAGTGTGTGTAAGTGTGTAGGTTTTTCCACACATAGGAAACCGTGTGGGCTGCAAACACTCCGGGCTATTCCGCTTTTTTGCTTGTATGAGTATGCATGTGTGTGTCTGACAGAGTGTGTGAGTGTGAGAGCGAGAAAAAGAGGAATTGTGTGCGTGGGTGTAGGCAGTATTTGTGCTCTGTGTGTATGTGTGTGTGAGGGCTTGTGTTTGTTGTGGTAGTGGTGTGGGTGTGTGTCAGAGAGAAGGGGGCTGAACAGGTCTTTTCTAAATGAGGGGGAGAACAGGAGATCAAGAGAGAATTAGTCACAGACAGAGATCTCCTGTGCCTCCAATATCCAGTATTTCCCTGACTTCTCTTTCTTTTTATTCCTTTCTTCCTATGCAGCCCAGTTTGTCTTATTTCCTCTCTATTAGTACATCTACATTATGCTACAGATACCTCTGCTCCCAGCCTTATTACACAACTTATCTGGTTTTAGGTGCTGGATGTCTCAGCTTAAATATATGATCAGATTGATGTGCTAAAACTGCTTACATAATGAGAAAACCTGTTAAAGAGCTTAGATTTAGAACAGCATGGTTCCTATAGTGTTCTTTCTATTATATTAGAAATAAGCAGCTATTGCAGGATACAGGAGGAAGAGGAAACACTGTGTCACAGTTTATTAATGACAACAGAGAGAGTCAGTCAGTAGCAGTGAATCGAAGGTTTATGTGAACATGATGTGGATAAGATTAAAACTCAGTGTGAAATCTGTGTGTATCTAATCCCCTTTTCCCTTCATGTCAGATTTACTATCTTCCTGCCACAGCAGCGAGACTTTACAGTGAGCAGCTTGGTTTGATTTGGTGCAAAGCAACAGCTTTGTTTAGTAAGAGAAGAAGAGCAATGGAGCTGCAGGGATGCAGCCTCTTGCAAATGAACACTTTAAGCAAGATATTTAAATCATGGTTTTGTGATGATACTTGAATGATTTGTGTAATTATGATAATAAAAATAATAAATTGTATCCATGGCCGTCATTCAAAACACTCAAGGTCACCTTACAAATGCAACAGCAATAAAAAAAGACTTAATATGAGGGTAAACAATATCAATCAATCAATCAATCTTTATTTATATAGTACCAAATCCCAACAAATATTATCCTCAGACTCTTTCCAAACAGAGCAGGTCTAGACCATACTCTATGTTCTATTATTAACAAAGACCCAACATCAAGACAGGATAAGATCCAGTCCCATCTTACAGGAAGGACTCATTCTGATCTCATCTTAATCCACCATGAGCAGAGCACTTTGCAGCATTTAGCAAGTTACAGTGGCAAGGACAAACTTCCTTTAACAGGCAGAAACCTCCAGCAGGACCAGACTCATGTTAGACACACATCTGCTGAGACCGTGTTGGAGAGAGGGATAGAGGGAGATGAAGAGAGAGAGAGATGATAGTGATGAGACGGATACTAGTAGTTGAAGCAGCTGGAGTCTGGCACGTCCACAGCAGCAGACATCCAGAGGAACCTACGAGACAAGGGAGCTCAGGGACTCCAGAAAGGTCTATGGTTAGTAACTTTAATGGGACAGGGAGAGTTAAAGTAAGTGAAAGGCAGACAGAGGAGAGAGGTAGGATCCCAATATGCATATTAGGCAATTATATAAATATGCAAATATTGCCTATAATGCATTAGGCAAAAAAAGATATGCAATAAGAGGCACGTGCCCACAATACCCATAGGGTCTGATCTACTAAGATCCCAAATAATGAGCGCTTATTTGCGTGTGCAAATAATAATTTTGCACGTGTTTTTTCTAGGTGTGTTGCGGATGATCTACTATAACTGCGTGCGCAAATGATAACGAGTGCAAAAGTGGTGTGGACCGCCCTTTAATGAGTATTTTGTGTGTGCTAAATCGGCTGTCCCCATGGAGAGTTTTGGAGAGCAGAGTGGCCATAAACGAAAAATGAAGTTTGAAGCCATGGAGTTGGAGGTTTCAGTGGAGGACGCAAATAAACACACCGGTAAACTCCAGCAGAGACATCTCAGTGTTTTTGGGAGGCCTGTGAAAAGTTGAATGTTGTGAGAAAAAACAGAAGATCTGCCGATGAAATAAAAAGAAGATGAAGAACATTTAATTAGTTCAAAAGTCTGCCAGTCTTGCTCTACCTACTTAATTGGGAAGTCAATCGTAGTTTTGAAACAACCAGGGCCAGAAAAGTTCACTTTGATGAAGACAGTCGCCTCACTGACGCAGAGCGAAACTTTCGGGTGAACGTTTTTAATGCCTGTCTTGATATCATCATCCAGCAACTGTCCCAAAGATTCACAGACAAAGCAAAAGTCTGTTAGGGATCTGGCAAAAATGCTCATTGTCAACCCCCCAGCAGTGAGGTTTGCATCGTGGACAAGTCTGCGGAGCTTAAGGCTCGTCCAAACAGTGGTGAGTAGGCAGAGTACTTCATATTGATTTTTGGTTTGTATGTGAACATGTGGACCGCTGTGCCAATTTTACTAAACTGTATATCTGTTGATACAGTGACCTACTGTGCTCTCATTAGTTGAAAAAGTCAAATTGGGTGTCAGAATGATGCGGTCGCTATCCGTGGTGCTGAACTGCTTTAAATTTGTGTTGTTTTATTATTCTTTTATCACAAGAAAATGCAGTGTTGCAAGATTTACAGTCTATGGTTGCAAGGAGTTTCTCCATAGGTGATAAGGCATGGCTCCTTTTTGTGACTGCAATGTGTGCATAACGATGTGCCAGTTTGCACTTGCTTTTCAAACGTGCTAAATATAGACGCAAAAACCCCGCCCGCTATCTGCTTCAGGTTTGATAAATCACATTGCGTGTGCTAAATGATTACATTTGCATCTCCTTCTCCCAGTATTTTGCACGTCCTGATGATCTACATGTATTCTCCATATTCATGAAGGCAAACAGGCTAAATGGATAGCGAGTGCTATTTTGCTCATTTGAAAGACGCAATCCTCGTTGCACCCGGTTAGTACGTCAGCTTTGCGTGCGCCATCAAGTTTGCACGTGTTTTTATACACGAAAACCTTTAGTAGATCAGGCACTTAGACTCTGCCAACATACCGCAAAAAATGACGGCCTTTAAGTGGCCCAGATATAGTTTGCCAGAGACTGCCCACACATGGGCCAGCTTAACCACAAGCTCAACCTGAATTGGCCCAGATGCGGCATGGACAGATCTGGGCCATATAAACCAAGCCACAATCGGGCCAGATGTGGCATGCCATCATGTATACAATGCGATCATTGCCAGACCTGGCCCACATCTGGTTGACATACCACTTGCCATGCCAGCAGTCAGCCAGCAGTGCCGGCTTGACGCCAGATCTGGCCCAGACCTATCTGCTATGTAGTAGTGACATGTTTACAATGACTACGCAGTTCTAAAAAGGTGGGTTTTTAGGCGGGGTTTGAAAGTGGGAAAAGAGTCAGACTCACGGTTAGATTGAGAGTTCCAGAGATGGGGGGCAGCATTGTTGAATGCTCAAGATCCCATGGAGGTCAAAATGTGCATGGGGAATGGTGAGGAGAATGGAAGAGGACGACCTGATAGTGGGGGTAGGTGTGAAGGTATGAAAGAGATCAGAGAGGTATGGAGGTGATCAGTTACGGAGAGCTTTGAATGTGTGCAGAAGAATCTTGAAGTCAGTGAAGTTGTAGGATGACAGGGGTGATGTGTTCGATGGGAGGGGTTCTGGTTTTGATCCACAGCTGAGTTCTGGACCAGTTAAAGTTCATGGTGAAGTTTGTGGGGAAGATCAAAGAGGACAGAGAGTTACAATAATCGATATGGGAGGTAACCAAAGCATTTATTAGGACAGTGGTGTTGTTGTGTGTCAGGGACGGATGGAGGTGGTTGATATTGAGCAGTTGAAAATATGCAGACTGAGTTAGATTATTCATTTGCACTTCGAAGGAGAGTGTACTGTAAGGATGACACCCAGACTCTTGACTCACGGTGAGAGAGGAATTGTGGAGTAGTTGATGGTTAGAGTCTGTGAGGGAAGACGGTGGAAGGACTGAGTTTGGTTTAGATGACAGATAGAGCAGGGAGTCATCAGCGTATCAATGGAAGTGAACACCACATTTTCTGACCTAGAGGTAAAAGGAACGGAAGGGGGCCCTGAGGTTCCTGAGGTTCCAGGAAAGGGTTCTAATCTGTATTTTTTAAGTTGAGTAAACTGAGTGTGACCTGAGAGATATGATTTGAACCAGATGAGTGGGGTGCTAGTGAATCCATTGGAGGCTAACCTGTCTAGGAAGATGGTGTGGGAGAAGGTGTCAAAAGCTGTGCTTATGTCAAGAAGGATGAGTACATTGAAGAGTCTTTGGTCAGCTACCATCAACAAATCATTTGTAACTTTAACCAGAGCTGTCTCTGTACTGTAAGGAGGATGCAAACCACACTTCAAACAGATCATTTTCAGAAAGGCGAATGTGGATCTGAGCTGCGACTGCTTGTTTTCAAGAATATTAAGAAATAAATGAGACACCATTATCTTAAATTCAGCAACTCTAACCATTTTCATATCAGTTCTGAATGAGTTTGCTTCTCTCTATTAAAGAGTGATGTGACTGAAGCACTCCATTAGGTCTTGCTTTTATGGGTACATGCTGAAAACAAGATTTGGAGCCCACAGTACAGCCATGCTGCGACCTCAGATAAATGCTCATTACAAAGAGCATACAAAGTGCAGCTGAGGCTGGTGGGGATGAAAGTGTTGATATGTGGTTGGTCTCTAAAGATGTAGACACATTAAAGGTCAGTTTTTATCTTTTTGATGGACCTCTTCGAAAGGGTTCTCAAAGTTCTCTGCAGGTTTTACCGTGAATGATCGGACATGGTGAACGGTAAATGGACCGTACTTATAAAACACTCTTCTCGTCATTCTGAACACTCAAAGCACTTTAACACTGCATTTTACATTCACCCATTCACACCACATTCATGGACTGATGGCAGAAGCTGTGATGTAATGTGCCCATCAGTGTTAGCCAATCCCATTCATTTACATTCACACAGTGCAGGCTGTGCCACTCAGGGGAGATTATGGTTCTGTGTCTTGCCCATGGACACTTGACTGTGGGAGCTGGAATCCAACTCCCTACTTTATGACTGAGAGACAACCAACACTGCTGCTGAGCCACAGCTGATCCCAAACACAGCATGGTGATGGTTTCCCTGTTAGGATTATGACTAAAAGAACAGAAAGGCAGAAAAAGTTCAGATCTGTGACAGAAAACCTGTTTGGGTTTGATTTGAAGTGAAAAGAAAGTGCAGTCAGGTTAGTTATAATATCTGTCCTCATGGTTTGGCCTCACATTAACATGGTCAGCAGTTGGAGCTGCAGCAGTGTCTTTGACACTAAAGCTATAAGAGATAATTTTGGCAACACTACAAGTAGTCCCCTTTGCTTTGTAGGAGAGCCTGACCCCTGAGAGATGGCAAAGGTACAACCCTTTCTGAAAGGCCCAGATTGGATTTGGCCGACGAATGATAGCTTTTATAGTTCAGGTCTTTTTTTTAAGTTGTCTTTGTTTGAATGACACAACAGAAAGCCATCTACATAAAACAAGAACTCAGAAACTTACAGATAGATTTGAGAAGCTACAGGGTTCAAAAAGCCCTGTGAGATAAATGATTAATTACTGGGTACAGACTCTGGACTCCTCTTTGGATGTGTGTGAGGCCTGGTTCACAGAACTCTCATAAGAAACTGAGGAAATGAGCAAGAGACATTGAAGAACTTGAAACAGAATTTGTTTTGTTCCTATTCGGACCTTAAAGTTGTTGACTGCTGGACTCACCTGGACTACACACAGAAGTTTTGATGTAAAGAATCATATTAATCCTCAGAGTTCAAGATCTGGAGCTATGTTAATAGAGACATGTTACCCTGTTAGTGTTAATTATCCATGTGCAGGGGTGCCCTGTGTTTCAAAGCAGCTAGTCCGCCTGCTAGTTTGTTTTACAAGAACACACAAACCCAGCCAAATATAGCCAAATATAACTGTGACCTTTGACCTCTTTACGCATCCCAAAGAAATGCTAATTTCACTGATGAAATTGCAGTAGACCAGAATGACACCAGTGAGAGAGAGAGAGAGAGAGAGAGAGAGAGAGAGAGAGAGAGAGAGAGAGAGAGAGAGAGAGAGAGAGAGTAGACAGGAAAGGTGGAATCAGGGGGAGAGAAAAATCTAATAAGTGGAGCAACAACACGTTGAAGGGAGATGTTGAAGAGTGCAGGGTATACACCAAAGTTCAGTTTCTCGGGCCTGGAAGTCGATAAAATCAACTCTTCAGAGAGGAGTGAAAGAAGTTGATCTGGACCACATTGCTGAGAACAAGAACCAGAGCTCAGAGTTCACAGAGCCCAATACCAGAGTCACTGAGGGTCAACCCAGGGAAGTTCCCTGTCGTCCTCACAATAGATGGTGACAGTGTGGAAAAACTTGTTCTAAATGGGAAGCATCTTTTAAAGGTAACATCTATAGTTGAACTCTACTCACCTCCTTAAAGTTGTCATTAAAGGCTCTTTAATGTATGTCACGTTCAACAAAGGACACCTGATTAAGTGGTCAAACACTACAGTGGGTACATTTTGTGTTCTTCTTGGATGTGATCTTAACATTCCTGATTTGATTTGTGAGGCATGCCGAGGACAGCTGGAGTGGGCAACTTGACTCCAGTTGGTCCCTGACCTGCTGCCCTCCACATCGCCACAATTTATGCAACAGATTTAAAGCTGTCTGTTGATAATTTATTTATCTATTTTTGTGGCACATCTTAGTCTGCAATCTTGCGTTTAGTTGTGCTGTATGTAGTCTGCAAATCGAGTCCAATCTTCCACCCTGGAAATAGAAATGCCTTCAAAGGTTTCCTCTTCTTCAGATCTAAATAAAACAAAGCACACCACAACTGGAGAGGTCTTACAGTAAGGATTACTTGTTCCACTAAAGAGTTGTGTTTTGTGTTAGCTTTTTTTTTTTTAAAGAGATGCAGTATGTTGCTGCATTTTTAAAGCTTGTGGTTTCCATCTGCTCAGGGTGCATGTAGGACGAGTGAAGGGATCCAGCTTTGAGATGTTGTCCATCTGATGTCCCACAGCTTCCTACTTCATACCTTTCTGGAAGCTGTCAGACTAGATCCTCCCACTTGGCAGCATTTCAAAACAAGCATATCATAAACTAATATTATACATACAGGACTACAATAACCTCCTCCTGATGTGTGTGTATGTGTGTGTGTACCTGTATGTGTGTGTGTCTTGAGCCTTCAATCATTTCCATAAACCAGTTTTCATTTAGCAGGTCTTTGAAGAAGTCTTTGAGGACAGGACTAATGAGCAGTGAGAGAGGCCTCCCTAACATCTTCTGGACATGTAGACGAGGGACCAAATCTTGTTATTTGATGGAATTTTTTTTTAATCTACTGTTCCTGCAAAATAATCTGTCCAGTAGACCAATCACATTCTTCTGTATGGATGTGACGTAGATATCGTCCATACCTACAAAAAGTGACACCAAGTTTTCAAACTTCCAGCATCACTTTGACACAATTACTGATCTGAACACACTCATTTGGATTGACATCTTAAAGCAGTGAGTCTCATAATCTGTATTTCCAGGTGTAATTGTTTGGTTCATACGTGGACGGTGCTGATTTGACTCCAGGGGAGGAAGTAGAGCGATGTAGTGCCTTACTCTCCAGGGCTGCTGTGACCTCCAAACATGAAGGTCAGAAGTAGGAGAGATAACCTCATGATGGACCAGTTATATCTTCAGTTGACTGAGTATGGGGGTAATGATGATCTGAGCGGATGAAAATCGTATGTGGAGTACCTCAGGGATCCATTCTGGGGCCTCTGCTATTCAACATCTACATGCTCCCCTTTGGTCAGATAATAAGAAACAGCCAAATAAAATACCATAGCTATGCAGATGACACACACATTTACATCACCATATCACCAGGGGATTATAGTCCCATACAAACACTGAGTAAATACATTGAACAAATCAATGACTGGACGAGCCAGAACTTTCTTCAGTTAAACAAAGAAAAAACTGAAATGATTGTTTTTGGAGCCAAGGAAGAAAGGTTAAAGGTTACTGCTCAGCTCCAATCTGCAATGATGAAATGTTCAAACCAAGCCAGAAACCTTGGTGTAGTCATAGACTCAGACCTTAATTTCAGCAGCCACATTAAGACAATTACAAAGTCTGCCTACTATCACCTTAAGAATATATCAAGGATTAAAGGACTTATGTCTCAGCAGGATGCAGAAAAACTCCTCCATGCATTTATCTTTAGCAGACTAGACTACTGTAACGGGGTCTTTACAGGACTCCCTAACAAGTCCATCAGACGACTGCAGCTCATACAGAATGCTGCTGCTCGAGTCCTAACAAGGACCAAAAAATTAGACCACATTACTCCAGTTCTTAGATCTCTACACTGGCTTCCTGTCTGTCAGGGAATAGACTTTAAAATCCTGCTGATGGTTTATAAAGCACTGAATGGTTTAGGCCCAAAATACATTGCTGATCTGCTACTACTTTATGAACCACCTCGACCTCTGAGGTCATCAGGTACTGGTCTGCTTTCAGTTCCTAGAGTCAGAACGAAACATGGTGAAGCAGCGTTTAGTCATTATGCACCACATATCTGGAACACACTCTCTGAAAGCTGTAGGTCTGCTCCAACTCTCACCTCTTTTAAATCAAAGACTAAGACTTTTTTATCTGACACTGCCTTCCTATCTTAGCTCATTTTAACTCACTTTAAATTAAAATTTTAATGTAATTTTTAATATATTTCTAATTTTCCTTTTCTTTTCTGTTTTATCATATTTGTCATTTTAATTGTGTTCTTTTATGCTTGTCTGAATGTTTCCAATGCTTTTAATGTTTTAATGTAAAGCACATTGAGTTGCCCTCGTGTATGAAATGTGCTATACAAATAAAGCTACCTTGCCTTGCCTTGCCTAATAACTTAATGTCTCATGGTGGCAGGACACAGACATGTGATGAAATCAACACTAAGGTGAGGTTATTACATCTGTTTTATGTTCAACACTCTTCTGTATTCGAATCTGAGGCTGAATAAAGTCTTAACCTTTTGTCTCTAAGTGTTTGTCATTGTAAACCACAAAAACCTCTGACAGCACAGCTGAAGAGCCCGGGGGTCATGGAAGCCACAAGATACAAGATCCTCCAGGGAGAGTGGTGTGAAGAGAGGGCAGGAGGTGAGGAAGTGATTCGTGGTCTACATTCTTTAATACGTTTATATCTGATAGAACATAAATGAAGGGACTAAAGGGGGACAGTTCTTGACCTTGTTGTGAGGATGATGCAGAGAGTTTCTTTTTCAATTTCAGGACAAATACATTGGCAGTGAGAACTGTTCATGTTTTACTTTATAAAATGTATAATCTCTAATCTATATATTTTGCACCATAGCAAGCCCCAGTGTTGCTGATACCTTGGCCAGCAGAACTGATGTGTTCGTGGAGAGTGAGTAAGAAAGTAAATGTCATGAACAAAAGCATCAATTATGTAAGGGATAATGTACTGATCTTTGGTTCATGTTGCAGGTGATGATAGGAAATAGAATCCTGACAGGGTGAGACCACGATGTGAAGCGGAGGGGGCTTGTCTTACCCGGCTTCTAACTTAACCCTCCTATCATCCTTGGGGTCAATTGGACCCCATTCAATGTTTAACGTCTTTAAATGAATGATTAACATAATTTTTTTGGCTTCATATTTCATGACTTTTCCTAATTTAATGGAGACAACTGGGAAAACATTAAATGTAAATGTTGATGTATTCCGCTCATGTTAGTGAAAGTTAACAACCATCATCAAGGGGTTTTGACCTATCAGAATCAAGCATCTTCCACAAACAGAAGATCAGTAAGAAAGCCGGGCAATAAGACTTGTTTGAGATGCTAATGCAGCCTTCTTATTGTTCTCTCCTCGATGTGGTCTGACTGAGGAGGGGCTGAAGGTCTGCAGAGCACCATTCTCAGAGACCAGACTCATATATTGGACATGAAGAGGCATGTGGGGCGCGATTATACGCCAACTTTGTCTGAAGTAGAGGATGTCTGCTTGTTCGACAATACCTCAGCTGAGGATTAGGAAAGTGACTCTGATCTTTGTGAATAGGCTCTGTTCTGGAGCACAACTGACACACTGACTACATTCATTGTTCATCAACAAACACAGATCAGCTCATGAATAAAGATGGTGCTGTTGCTTTTATAAAAATGTTTGTTCTTTAAAACACTGCCAAACTTTATCTGCATACTCGGTCAGGGTCTATTGATGAGGGGGGTTCTTGGCATGGTTGGATAGTTGGTTGGTATATTTAAGGGTTCTTCAGTTTCTGTCACCTTTGTTATCATATCGCTTCCATATGAAGTGGGATGTGAAATGCATTGAGCGTTTTGACTCTTGCACACAGTTACTGCATTAGTTGTTGTATAGTAACTTTTATTTTTCCAAAAGCAGTTGCTGACAATCATGTTAAGAACATTTTGAAGTTTTGAGAAGCCTCTTGAAGCGGTCTACAGATTCAGCAGCTTTGATAGATTGTGAAAGATGATTCTACTGTGGCAGCGGCAGCAAGTGGAGGAGCACTGGAACACGCTCTGTCCAATGATGCACAATTATCAAATCAAATTAGATTATAAAGTTGCCAGTCAACGCCACTCTGGGAATTTCACCCAGATAATTATTTTCTTTAACACTTAAAGACACACAGGTTCGTCACTCAAGAGGCCAGAGACGTGGTTCCGAAAGTAACAATGTATATTTCAGTTTTTAAAAGCTATTTTAAAACACCATCCCCTCTCCCACCAGGGGGGAGAGGGGAAAAACATAATCGGGTGCTGAAGCTTACCAGATGCACAGGGGGGCTAGTGAAGGGGGGAGGGATCCACCAAACAAACCAAAAACATCACCCAGGTATACATGAAACACAACCAAATCCCACAGGAGCACAGCACACAGAAGGGGGGGATACTGCCACCCAGATCACCACCACCACCACCAGTCCTCAGCAACTGAGAAGGGAATGAAACCAGGGTCAAAACAATGAAGAAACTAATAGACAGGTAGTATAACTAAACAAAAACAATCAAAAACAACAGGGGTAAACTTATACAAATTAAACTCAACAAAACACTCAATCATACAGGTAAAATATGAGTATGCAATTCCACAAAGAGTGTGTAGTGGTCCGATTGAGGAGGCCCCAACAGCCAGTAGTGCAGGCGGCAAGGCGAAGCAGCAAGCACTGGCCGGTAGTCAGACCAGCAGCAAGCAGAGCAGGTAGCCAGGCAAAAAGCAAGCAGAGCAGGTAGCCATGCAAGAAGCAAGCAGAGCAGGTAGCCAGGCAAGAAGCAAGCAGAGCAGGTAGCCAGGCAAGAAGCAAGCAGAGCAGGTAGCCAGGCAAGAAGCAAGCAGAGCAGGTAGCCAGGCAAGTATAGCAAGCAGAGCAGGTAGCCAGGCAAGTATAGCAAGCAGAGCAGGTAGCCAGGCAAGAAGCAAGCAGAGCAGGTAGCCAGGCAAGAAGCAAGCAGAGCAGGTAGCCAGGCAAGAAGCAAGCAGACAGGTAGCCAGGCAAGAAGCAAGCAGAGCAGGTAGCCATGCAAGAAGCAAGCAGAGCAGGTAGCCATGCAAGAGGCAAGCAGAGCAGGTAGCCAGGCAAGAAACAAGCAGAGCAGGTAGCCATGCAAGAAGCAAGCAGAGCAGGTAGCCATGCAAGTAGCAAGCAGAGCAGGTAGCCATGCAAGAAGCAAGCAGAGCAGGTAGCCGAGCAAGCAGCAAACAGCGCAGGAGACAGACAATGACACAAATTCCAGAAGTAGCCTCGGGACAAAGCAGCAGTTGATCAGCTGATGGTGACGTCACGCATCAGCGCTATTGAACAGTCACTCGGTTGGTTTTCACCTGGCAGAGACATTTACATTATAAAACAGCTTACAAAGATGCAGTAGCGATGAAGGCTCTACCTACCTTTCTGCAGCATCAGACAAACACACACGTGAGAGGAGGGAGAGAGAGAGAGAGACCCGGGCAGCTACCTGCATCTCACCTGCGATCACACTAGCATTAGCCAGCTATGAGCATTCACAATAACGCCAAGAGAGAGAGAGACAGAGAGGACACTCACCACAGTACACCGGAGCGAGACATGCATGCGCCAGGTTAAACAGTCGCACTGCCGCAGTCAAGACTCCAGCCGGAAGTGACACAAACAAGAGTGCAGAGAGGAGGAAGCAGGGGGAGGGTGTCTACTTAAATACTCTCCCTCTGTTCAATAACTGGCCACCAGTGGTGCTCAATTTGGTGAAGCAGCACACTGCATAAGGAAAAAATATTTCTATTCTGCTACAGTACCACTTATGCCTAATTCAATCCTGGGGGCGCCTGTGGCCTAACAGTCTAAGCCTGCCCCAATATAAAGAGTTTGAGTCCTCGTTGCAGAGGTTGCTGGTTCACTTCTCAGCTGAGACCATTTGCTGCATGTCTTCCCTCACTCTATGCTCCCGACAGTTCCTGCCTCTCTTCAGCTGTCCTATTAATAAAGGAAAAAAGCCCCAAAATATAACTTTGAAGGGAAAAAAAGAAAATCAGCACTACCTCCTACCCTCCTCAGAGTTTGACAGTGTTTTCATGAAGAACTCTGTTAAGAATGGCACTTGATGGATTTTTTGTTTGTTCAGTTTGATTAGTCGAGCACAGAAAGGAAGACACTTCCAAATCCGCAAAAAAGGGAAGAAGTCTGAAAAGTGTTTCCAACACAGGTTAGGTGTCTCTCATCCGTCAGTGATTCTACCCAAATATCTAACTGTAACACACAAGTTGATGAAAGAACGTCGACTTGTGGAGCGATGGTCCACTAGAGACAGCTGTCAGCATTTATCTATGTTGACTGAGACTTAATGCTGAGCTGGATTCTCACACATTTCACTGATAGACCTGCGAGGGACACAGAGGGACACCACACGACCCATGATCGTTTCACTGATGTCAAGATTACATTCTTTTTTGCTCTCTGTTGCTCTGCTGGAGTATAATACTACATGTTTATTACTTTTATGTTTGTTATTTAGTTATTACTCAGTGCCCTCAAGTCTTGATCACCACATGTTAGTTGTTACTGAAAAACCCCAACATGCACGAGTACTGCAGAATACATCTAGATAAATAATGATGTAAGATTTAACAGGAGAGTCATTTCATAGTTTGAGTTAAGTTTAAAATGAGTTTACAGCATTTATACAGTAAACTATTTAAATAGAAGTTATTTCTAAAGTTATTTCTAGAGCTAAAAGTTACAAAAGTTATTGTGTATTTTTATGATGTTGGAATCATTTCTACAGCATTTGTAGTTGTGACCAAAATACGCTGGATGTACTTCTGTGTGTTTCTTAATGTTTACCTGGAGCTTGGTCATCCTAGCCTCTGATTGGTTGGTTCTGTGACATGTGATTTTGATAACAAGGAAGTGTTGATGTTATGCCGATCAAGTGTGGCTCCATGGTTGAGTTTGGAGTCTGACTGTTTGAGGCTGTGGACAGGTGTCTTTTAACAGATAACAAGTTCAAACAGGTGCCATTAATACAGGTAACGAGTGGAGGACAGAAGAGCTTCTTAAAGAAGAAGTTATAGGTCTGTGAGAGACAGAAATCTTGCTTGTTTGTGGGTGACCAAATACTTATTTTCCACCATCATTTACAAATAAATTCTTTAAAAATCCTACAATGTGATTTCTTGGATTTTTTTTCTCATGTTGTCTCTCATAGTTGAAGTGTACCTCTGATGAAAATTACAGACCTCTCTCATGTTTCTAAGTAGGAGAACTTGAAAAATCAGTGGCTGACTAAATACTTTAGTATATGTCTGCAGTATCAAGACACAAATACATGTTCTCAATCAAACTTGGCTTGGTATCTCACTATGGGAATTGCTCTCTGGTTGTCGCAGAACGTGGTTATCTTTGGTTGGGAGTGTTTTGTTCAGACCGTCATAGTCTCTTCATTACCTTTTCGTTAAGAAAAGATTTGTTGCGGGTGGGGTTTTCGTGTCGGGCGGATCTTTACCCACATTTTCTGACGAAACAAGCTTACACATCGAGGTGCGCTTGTGTCAGCGGGTGGCTAGCTAGCTCTCTTATGGCTACTGCTGCTCAGGGGGACGCGGGTGGCGGCAAGGAAAGGGATGTTGTGTCTTGCCCTTGCCCAGCTGCATGCGGGTTCACCATCTCAGGGAGAGATCCCCATCCCCTCTGCATCGCCATGGATGGAGAAACTGGTGTGTCTCGTCCAGGGTCAACAATGGCCTCTGCCGTTGCGTAGAGACTTAGTGTCACAGTCACACGTACAGATTTTTCATCCACACCCGCAGCATCTGGCTCTGTGGGCCTTGCACGTGAAAGGTTCAATTTAAATGAGTGGGGCCTGCCTCTGAAAGTGATTGAGACTATTCAGAGCACAAGAGCACCATCCACATGGTCACTTTATGACAGCAAGTGGCGTTGGTTTGAGAAATGGTGCGAGACCAGGGGCATCATTTCTTTTCAGGGCTCCGTTCTGGAAGTGTTACGTTTCCTTCAGGAGTTACTGGACAAAGCTAAAGCCTTCTCTACCATTAAGGTATACTTGGCTGCAATTTCAGCCTGCCATGTGAGTTTTGGTAACATGCTGATGGGTCAGCATCCCCTGGTTAAGAGGTTTATGAAGGGTGCCCGCAGGCTGCGACCTGTGTGCAAATATTTGTGTTGCTGCCAGTTTGGCATTCCCTCACACAGTTATCCTATTTTACAGCCTTGATGTGACAGAGCCTACTATTGCACACTCTGTCCTCGGTGTTGGTTTAACTTAAACACATGCTGGCCCAGGGGACCTTCTTAGGTTAAGGTTATACGTGCTTCAGAGCATGCAATCCTGGGGTGTGCCATATCTCCCATAGTAAGATACTGAGCAAAGTTTGATAGAGAATGTTTGGTTACTAGTGTAACCCTGGTTCTCTGAAAACTGAGTGAGGTATCTCACAACACTGCCCTTTTTGCATTCTATGTGGAAGAAATATATTTGAGAATGGGCAAGTAGGTGCCAGGGTCCAGTTATAAAGGGGGACGGGCTGGCCCCTACAGTGTAGATTATTTGTCTGTCCCACGACAGACGTGGTAGTAGAGCTTCCGTGATTGGTCACACCAGAGAGCGCTTCCCATAATGAGATACCTCACTACATTTTCAGAGAACCAGGGTTACACTAGTAACCAAACGTTTTCAAACTGCAGTAAAATACAGAAACTGAATCCTCTGTGATATTGAAATCAGTATAACTCATAATTCTGGTGAGTACGTCTCAGGTGAAGAACTCCTCTCCTGCATTATCCCAGCATGTCAATGATGACACTTTGAAAAACACTAGAATGTGAAATATGACATACATGCAGAAAGAACCAGACATTTAGAGTTTACATGAAAGAAGTTTCTCCTACACTAAAACAAAAATATAATGACAAACCGTTCTCATAAACGCTCCAAACTACAAGATGAAAGATTTATTAGAGGAGGAGCCCCAAACCTCCCCAGACAAAATGTTAGTTTGGAGATTTTACTTTGCACGTAAAGTAAACACATTAGCTTCTTTGTTGTCCTGAATTTAATTAGAAACATTTATTTTAAAGTAACACAGAATAGTGTTTGGTTTAGCCAGCATGCTCGTGAGTGCACATGGTGAGAAGGGCAACACCTCAGCCTCACTTTGAGCCAGGGAAAACTAATCTCGGAGGACGCAACAAAAACAGGAGAGGAGACGAGGGGTGTGCAAAGTAATTATACATTTATTGAACAAATAAGGAAATAATGGAACAGAAGATCAGTGCATAAAATAAAGTTAACAGAAGTGCAGCACCGCAAGGCCTTCACAGGAAGTGTGAGAGCTGATGAGAAACCTGATGAGAGACCCGATGAGAGACCTGATAAGAGCGAGACCAGATGCCGAATGGAAGCTTCATAGTAATGGCTACACCGGGCCCAGGTGCAGCTCATCACCTTGATGACAACCCAGATCTAAAAGATACAGAGAACAAGTAGCAACATGGGCACACCTAGTGGTGTGGAGGGGTCGTCACACTCGGAGCGTATGTTCCTGCTGGTGTCATCAGATATTTAGCTGCAGGAAATATAATTAGTCAAAGAAAATAATCACATATTTGGCATATCTGGGAAATTTCTTCACCAAAGTGTTCATAAAGGTTTCTTTGTTTCAACTCCCGTAGGAAAACCTGTGAAGGCTGCTGAGAGTTTGAGTACCTGAAAAACATAAAGATGTTATCCTCTGCCTTCAGCAGCTTTTGAGGGGTCGAACTAGGAGTTGTTCAGGACTCTGAATTGATTGCAAACATTTATTTTGCACTCACTCCTTGGTGGAAAAATGGCCACGCCCAGTTTTAAACTTAAATTCAAAAATGTCTTTATTTGTTTATTTCAATATCTCAAACCCAAAAATTTAAAATGTCTCAGGAGCCTGGGCCTTGTTCTTCTCCAGGCTCTTCTTGTCATGGATACTGTTCTTAATGCACCGCTTGTACAACTTCTGCATGCTGAGATACACTTCACATCATTCTTCTTGCAGCTCCAGCTTATGAATTGAATTAGCTCCTTTAAGAGTCACTGGATCTACTGTTTGAGCTGGCCTACAACTGTGCACTCCTTCCATCCATCCATTGTCTCTGGGGTCCTGCATCCAATCCTGGGTTTGGATGCTGGCATGGAGGCTTTTGGTAAGGAGTTTATTCCCAGATTTTGGGAATATTCCCTGACTCAAGCTCCAAAACATCGCTGTATACATTGCAACCTTCAGAAAGCTGCCTTAAAACAAGACTTTATCAGAGAAAAGTCTCAGCAGACACTGGAGGAAAGGACTTACCCGGACCTGGATTACTTGTGTCTGTCAGTCTTCTTGTTCCTCTAGTACTGAAGTCATTAATTATGAGTGAAGTTACACTTTAAATGTAAAACATGAAAAACTCAAAACTCAGATCCAGATCTGTATGCAGACCAGAGTTTGGTATATGTTGAGTACTGCAAGGTTAAACCTGCACCAGGAAAACTGGAAACTGCATGATGAAATTACAAGCAAGTCAGTTTGGTTTTGATGAAAGTCGGTTTGGTCCCTCTTGACTTGTTCTCTCTCTGCTAATGAATGCTAACAAGAGATTTCACTGTTGATGTGTCAGACATCTGTCACACCGGCATAATGAGTTTGTGAAAGCTCTTTAAAGAGATGTGGAGTGTGATAAACTTTCCAGATGCCAAACCTGCCCCAGTGTTAAAAGAACGCTTTTGGAAATGAGTCTGGTATAAAGACAAATCAATTTAAGGAAGGACAAAAGGTGAAACATCAGAGGAACACTTCAAACAAAAATGAGAAGTAAAAGATAGATTTTAGGCAGAACAGGGGGGTGGAGACCGAGAGAGAGAAGAGATTTAGAGCATTAAAGGAAAAAAGAAAGAGACAACGAGGCAAATTATGAAAGACGAGGAATAAATGATCTGAAAGTGCTGAGAGAGAAAAACAAAGCATGAACAATGATTATGAGGAAGAGGAAATATCCAAGTGTAGGACGACATGGTATGAAAACAGGACGGATCAGAGACGGGAGCATCAGAGCCGTGGATTTGAGGCTGGATGGAGGGATGCATAGAGGGACGGCTGGAAGAGGAAAGATATTCTAGGAAAGAAAAAGCCTTTAGAAGAGTTGTTAGGGGAGCTACAGAAAGATCTCCTCTGAGGAGCACAGGAGGAACAGGTGGGAGAAGCATGTAGTACTTCAAAGTATAGACTCTACTGGGAGGTGTGTGTGTGTGTGTGTGTGTGTGTGTGTGTGTGTGTGTGTGTGAGAGAGAGAGAGTGTGCATGTTGGTACCATGTCTGTGAGTCTGGTACCTGCAGAGAAGGCCTTAAAGTGATACTTCAACAGGTATATTTCAGGATGAACAAAAGGTGTCTGTTAAAAGTAAAGTTAAAAGATGATTTATCCAGATCCTCCGAACACTTCTAACAAAGGAAGCTCTGACAAAGATCGCTGTGGATTTCAAATATAAACCACTGAAAGAAACATCCATCCTGGTAAAATCTTTTCCTTCTGAACACACGGACTGTTGAGTAACACTTTTAGAGAAGTGTCTCTTGATTTGCATATTAAAATAAGAAATGGTAGAATAACGTGGATTCTGCTGCTTTTTGTCTTCCTCTTAAATCTGACTGGGTTTGGTTCATGCCAAGTTTTTGTGGTTAAAATGTTCCACATCTGAAAGAATGTCAATCTTTTCAAACCGTGGCAGCAGCTCAGACTTCTTGCTGCCCATGTGTTCGGTTATATAATAACTGTCTGTCACCCAAATCATTGTGTCAAGAATGCTTCAAGTTGTGTGTTGAAAAATAAAACAAACTAATGTCTGAGAAAATAATAAAAAATAAGCTTCCTGCATCCCAAACTGCTGATCGATCTAACAGTAGCACATAAAGGAGAGAGCTTCTCACAGTAGAGATATCCTCACTGCAAAGCTCAACATAACTCTGAGTATACGGAAGACAGCAACGCCTTTAAAAGTTGATGTGCTCGCCCGCATCAAGAGCCATCAGATCTATTTTTCATCATCCGTACTGAACGGACCAGAAAAGAAGATGAGACGTTCAATTTTGAACAAAGATCTTAGAATAGAAAGAATATGTCTTTGCTATCATTGTACATTATACAATCAAATATAAGTGCAACCCATTTATCAGTGCAAAAGATTCATGAAAAGAACTGCAGTAAAATAATGCAAATCATAAAACAGAAGACAAACATACATAATATATGAAAACACAGAGACACACATGCATTCAACATTCAGTCATTCAAATTATTGCACAGTCCCCAATTTATATTTCTACCCATCCATCCATCCATCCATCCATCCATCCATCCATCTTCTTCTATTATCCAGGGTCGGATCATGGAGGTAGCAGTCCAAGCAAATTGACCCAGACATCCCTCTCCCCAGCAACACTTTCCAGCTCCTCCTGGGGAATCCCAAGGCGATCCCAGACCAGGCGGGATATATAATCCCTCCACCAAGTTCTAAGTCTACCCCAGGGCCTTTTCCAAGTTTGCACTTTATCCATACATTAAATTTAATTTCCCCCAGTAAACAGAAAAAATAAATATATAACCTCGACTGATTCCTTCATGGAGGCTCTTCATAGTGTTGGTTTCCAGCTTGATGGATGTGCCCCATGTTTCCTAATGTCTTACATGATACATAAATTAAACTATACTTTATTTATTATTATTTAAAGGAACGTTTTAAGGTGTCGGTCTCCCGGACCCTGACTTGTACATGATTCCAAAGAAGAGGGTCCTGATAACTGAAGGTTCTACCTCCCATACTACTTTTAGAGACTTTAGGTACGACGAGCAGGCCTGTATGTTGGGAGCGTAGTGTTCTAGAGGGGTTATAGGGCACTATGAGCTCTTTAAGATACGAGGGTGTCTGAGCATTAAGAGCTTTGTAGGTCAGAAGAAGGAGCCAGAGTGGAGAAGCTAACACTTGTCATGGTTGTCTGTCATGTTCCCTATTGTGTCATTCTGGTCTTGTTTCCTGTTTATGTTGTTAACGTGTTTCTCTCTCTTTTTCAGTTCCCGTCCTGTTTCCCTCCTGTGTGATCACCTGGCCCCTCCCTAATGTGTGTCACCTGTGTCTGGTTACCTGCACTCCCTGCCACTATATATTCTCTTTGTGTCCTCTCACTCGGTGCCAGATCAACTTACGTTTGGTAGTGTTCCAGCAGTTATTCTTAGTATCGACTCCTGTGTATTGACCAGTTCCGATTCTTCGTTTTGACCCCTCTGCCTGCCGTTTCTGTACCTCTGCCTGATCTTCTGACACCTGGTGACGACCTTTTTTCGGTAATAAAGACCACGATTTTTGCACAACGACTACTGGTGCCGCACTTGAGTCCTTCCCCTGTCTGTGTCGTGACAACACTGGGGTGTAAAACTTAAAGGGGACATATCACGCTTTTTTCATCAATATATATTGGTCTAAGAGGTCCCCAAAACATGTCTTTAAAGTTTATGCTCAAAAAAACACGTTGAAATCAGATTTTGGCATGCCTGAAGATCCCTCTTCTTCAGCAGTCCTCAGAACACTCTGTTTTCCCTCTGACCACGCCCCCTCCGGAAGTGGATGTGCCTCGGCTCTCCAGCACGTCGATCTAATGTTTACATGTTGGCTGAATATACACGGCTGCTCAGAGATCACGTTACTTCAACCCTCTGAATCTGATCCAGAATCTGATCCTGTCGGAGAGGCGCCTGTAGCAGGACCTTTCTGAAGGATTGGTCATAGATTTAGTGTTTCTTGTTGTTTTATTTATCAGTATGTAGACGTGTGTCTTGGTACACAGCTACGAACATGTAGCTATGTGGCTATGCTAACTAGTGCTAGCACTTATCCATGACAAATAAAAATCATCCACTAGATCTTCAAATCTGCAGACGTGGGGAGTAAAACCCACCTCTGCCAGAAAGGCAGCGGGACCTTTTCTGAAGGATTGGTCACAGATTCTGTTTCTTGTTGTTTTATTTGTCAGTATGTCGACGTGTGTCTTGGTACACAGCTACAGCTACAGCTATGAACATGTAGCTATGTGGCTATGCTAATTAGCGCTAGCACTTATCCATGACAAATAAAAATCATCCACTAGATCTTCAAATCTGCAGACGTGGGGAGTAAAACCGACCTCTACCAGAAAGGCAGCGGGACCTTTTCTGAAGGATTGGTCATAGATTTAGTGTTTCTTGTTGTTTTATTTGTCAGTATGTTGACATGTGTCTTGCTACACAGCTACAGCTACGACATGTAGCTATGCTAACTAGCGCTAGCACTTATCCATGATAAATAAAAATCATCCACTAGATCTTCAAATCTGCAGACGTGGGGAGTAAAACTGACCTTTGTGTTTATTAAGACAGCCTACAACTAGCATGCCTCCCTCCTAAGCTCCTTGTTAGCACACATTTGTGCAGGTAATGAAAAACGGAGGAGGGATTCAGTATTATTTTATACAGTCTATGGGCTGAACAAGCTCCGAGCTCTGACTCCGTGACAGACCGGATATTGTTGTTACGTAACAAAAACACGGAAGTCTGAAACGGCTCGTTTCACACACATTTACAGAAAGGTGTAGAAATCAGAACAGGGGCAGAATGGATTTTTTTCATTCTCGGGGGGTTTGTAGACATGCCAGGGAAACATATTTCAGGTAAAGAACCATTAAAAAGTCAATTTTGCATGATATGTCACCTTTAAAAACAGTACAAAAGACACAAAAACATAAATCCTATATAATAACAAAAATAGCAAACATCACATAGCTAACATATCATGAAAGCATGTCACTTAACCAAGTAATTAAATGTGTGTGCAGGGTCAACATTGTATATAATATAATATAATATAATATAATATAATATAATATAATATAATATAATATAAGATAATATAATATAATATAATATAATATAATATAATATAATAATATTTGTATGTGAGACACTTCGTTCCATGTGTGTGATGTCAATCAATATGGATTATTCAAAACATGAAAACTTTATTGTTTGAACTTGAAGCAGAGAGTTTGGATGAGATTCAGACTCTCTGCTTCAATCTAGCTTTCATCCGAAAAAGGGAAAGTGTAATCAGTTCTGATTGTTTGGGTTGTCAATGAAGATATAAAGTTAAAGTATGTTTCTGAACAATGCTTTCTCACACGTCTCATATTTGTTTGATATAATGTTTTATAGGCTTTTAGTTGGGATTGACTTTCTTGCAGGGACATGGAAGATGTTACAGAAAGGTAAATTGTGACTTTACTGCTGTAGTTTTATAGACTTCATTAAAAACACAGTCAGTGAGAATATACTATTCAAAACACCACCTTACAGAAGTGTGATGGCTTTACAGTTACAGGAGCCTAACACAACATTTTAATGTAACAATAATCAATCCATCGCTGAATACCTTAACAAAAGAGGAACTGTTGTTTTTGTTGATTGTCTCTAAGTGTCATGTGACTTCTGTCACAGAAACCCTATTTACATTCAAACACTTGTTTTTATCATGTTCTGTTCTGTCTTGATGAAGACCTGCATAGATATATCCCTGTTAAATAAAGGATAAAGGGACGGCCATTCCTTTATTCTGCACTCTGACATCTGTCCCTTATCCTTGCAGAGCATCCCAAGTATTTCACATCATTCTTCATCTTTGACCACATTCTCTGTTCAATTATCTCAGGATCTGTTTCAGCTGTATGGTGATCTGGTGCTGTGATGCAGATGATAAAAAAACTGTAACTTCTGCAGGACTGAGTCCATGTTTTCATCAGAACAAGTTTATTAAGACACAGAAAAATAATCTTACTTTACTTGTTCTCCTTAGAGCTGAGACTGGAACTTTTCACAGAGATACTATAACACCAGGAATAAATGCAATGAACTAAAATGACTTAATAACCACAATGTCATATTTCTGTGTGCACTGTAGTGGAGGCATTCAGAGGTTTAAGTGATCAAGTTAATGCTCATATTTATACCACACTTTTAGAAGTCTTTATCTTTATGAGTATGAGACATTGGGTCACCTGTCTATTCCTTTTCATTGTCACTTCCTTTCTCCGTCTCTCCTTTCATGGTCACTCTCCTCCTCTCCGTCTGTCCTCCCCCAAATCCCAAAGAGACGCAATTGGTGTCTTTCCAAATGTTCCTGTTAGAGAGGAAAGGAACACAGAGGGTAGATGATATTTCAGATGGTACATTTGTTTTTCTTTGACCTTAAATCTTTGAATACGTTCATGCACATGAAACTTCAGGCACTGTACATATCTGTAATGTTGCAGTGAAACCTGAATCTATTCATTTCTTCGTAATACTCTCAGGATTGAAGCACATTTGGAGTTTTCAAGTCTCTCAGCGCTCCTCCGAGCTCCTTTCATTTAGTCTATCAGTGGCCCACACAGTGCGTGTTCTTCCTCCTTTCTTGTTCTTCACTTGTGATCAAAGTCAAGGAAACCCATGTGGGTTCAGCACTGCAGGCAGAGTAACACAAGTTGACACACAACACACTGAACAAGTTCTGATCTGGTTTGATCCCGTTAGGTTGCATGATTACTTGACTTATGTTAATCCAAGCCGGGAGAATCAGCAAGCGCTCAGATACAGAGATAAAAGTACGTTTCAATAAAGTCACTTTTGTTCTTTGAGGGGAAATCTTCTCTGTAGCAGCACATCGAGTGGAAAAGGAAGGAGACGAACTGAACAGCAGGAGAAGAACAACGTACATATACGGAGCATTTCAGGAAACTACCACCTCACTCCCAAGAACCTCATCTTTGATTTCTGAACAACTAAACATCTCTAGACAATGACACATGAACGCTAATGAACGTTCATTGAAGGCTATCATATTCTGATGAACAGTGAAATTAATGACTCAATTTGCAACTCATGAACGGGAACGTAGTTTTCTCTGGAGCGAGAATGACAGCTTACATTCAGGGAGGACGAGCGTCATCAAGAGTTACCAAACACTTTGTTTCACAGCAGCTGATTGAACATTTGAAGGAGTTCAATAAACGAATCAGGACCATAGACTGTAAATAAAAATGGACAGCGTTGCTCCGCCTCTTCCCGTTGTACGGTTCTGAAGCCAAAAAATCCCGCTCCTGGGCGCCGCCATTGTGCAGCCAGAGCCTGTGAGGCCACTGTAATAAGCTCCGCCCTACAGCGTGACGTCACAAGACGCTGTGTGTCCTTTGAAGTTTCACTCCACGGCAGCTGTGAATCAAAGGAAACCAGGAAGTAAAACCCCGTTTTTTAAACTCTAATAAGTAACGAAAAAGAAACTTTTCAGAAAAAAGAGGACTTGAACACAAAACAGTCAAATACTGACTACATATCACCACAGCATACGGATGTGAGAAACATTCGTACGACGTGTATTTATTTTTTAAAGTTTGACTCCTCGAGACAGATTTTTTTGACCTATACTGCAGCCAGCCACCAGGGGGCAGTCACACTGCTGAAAGCCTCACCACCAGCCACCGGAACCTCTCCCTTGATCAGGACTGGCTAAAAACTGGTCTGGTTTTAGAAAGGTGTAGCTTTAAGAGAATGAGGAGTAGTTCCCTTTTAGTATCTGTTAATTCAATGATCAGTGTGTAATCTCACCCACATCATCTTTTTATGAAGCAGAGTTCCTCGTGTGATTGGAAGTTAAAGTCAGATCTTTTAGCCAAATATTCAGCCAACTATTTGTAGTTACATGTGTATATCCAAGTTTTCAAAAATGCTGACTTTTCTCTGTTTAATTAGGATTTTCTTGGCTTTTAAACTTAATATGTTTCTGTAGTTATATAATAGAATACAGCAATTCATGTAGTTTAGCAAGTTCAGTGATTGAAGGCTGTGGACTGAAGCACAGAAGGCTCTACTGAAGAGGAATTTTGATGCAACAAAATAAAATGAACTTGAACTTGTTACATTTTTGGACCATGAACTTGGATCAATATTTGAAAATATAAATATGAACTTCTTCACTTTGATATGTCAGTGTGAACTGAACTTTGAGCTTGCTCAGTTTCAGTGTGAACTTGATAATCACTGAGAGAATGCTTAGTGCAAGGGGTAGCTTTCAACGCATCTTGAGCTGGTAATTAAGCTCGGAGAAGTTAGAGAGATTTTCTCAGATTCAGCCTCCCCGTGTCAATAACTGACCCGCCGATCATTGCATTGACGAAACAGACGCCTCTTTTCAACAAAGGCAGGTTGAGAGTTATGACCTGATTTCCATCTGTACGTCCTGTGAGCTCTACGCCATGTATGTGTCTGTATACACAGACGACTGTGAGTGACTGTGCGGGGACTGTCTTCAAAGTGCAGTTAATCTACTCACATAACATGAAGACGATTTCTGCACATCAACTCTGTATGCTAACATCAGACTTCCACCAGATCCTCTGCGGTCCGGCTCCGTGCTCTCTCGTCCGTCAACACTCACAGGTTGCGTTTTCAGAATGCAGCACAGTGCAGGACCTCCGGACAGCTGGGGTCATGTGACCGAGGTTTTCCCACTGTAATTACTGAATCAAGGATTCTCCTCCTCCTCTCCTCATCCATGTTGTCTTTCTGGTCCTCTGAAAACCTCTGACCTGCTGACTCCAGGCCTGGCTCCGCTCATCATGACGGTTTGTTGTTGTAGTTAAGTGAAATACGATCTGGTGATAACACAGAGTGTTTTATTCTGAAAATTAACCGGATGTTTTCATTTTGTTTTGGTGCCTGACTTCCTGTCCCGCTTCATCTGCTCTGTCGAGATTGATACGTCGTGTTCCGGCATCCGGCAAAAATAGAAGACCTGAGTATTTGATCTGGAGGGCTCCGACCTGCTGGAGCTGTAGTAGCTGGTTCAATCTGGATGTCAGGGTGTCAGGGTGTGCTCTCAACAGAGGGACCCAGGAGCTGAGACGGAGACAAATTGAAGAGTACAATCAATTTATTGTGGAAACAACAAGGTGTGAGCCACACCTTCACCAAGCACACAGGAAGGAGGGGGCAAAGGCAGAGAGGAGGGTTAACACAACAGGGGAGAGAAGGCACAGCCGCAGCCATGACACCGGAAAGCACAATGCTTTCTGCAGCTTGGTCGGATCATGGTCTTTCTACAAAAAAACTGCACCAGTTTGCAATGGAGTGGATCCAGTGGAAGTTAACACATTGACTAGAATAGAAACCAATCAGATCCGATGTTGTGACGGATCCCAGACGGACTAGACATGGATCCTGTAGAATTTGGCCCAGCTTAATGAATCTGTCCAGAGTGTGCACTCTATCATTGTAGATGTCATGCTGTGCCAATGATCAAAGAAGTACCCTGAATGAAACCCTTTTGCATCAACATTAAACTGTTCCACTTGCAACAAAACATGTAATCATGATTTAATATAGTTATTGATTGAATATGTAACTGAAGTAGGGTCCTATGGGACATCAAATCATACCTGTGACAGAGCCTGCAGCGTTTTGGGTAAAGCCCTTTACATCAGCCATATTTAATAGATCAAACTAAAAGCAGCACTTATCTCCTCTGTTGTTTTACAATCAGCTTAAAATGGACAGTCACATCAGAGACAACGAGGAAAGTTCTGTGCATCAATTAAAAAAGTAACAAAGAAAAGAAGGACGGAGCAGGAGTCAAAGTCTCCTGAAGCTTTCAGAGCTGAGGCGTCATGTGAGGTAAGGAAGACGCCTGTCTGAAGTCCCTCCTTAATGAATCAATGGCAGCTTAAACACAAAGACATTTAATAAAGCAGCTTCTTATCTCAGAGTTAGGAGAAGGGTTTAATAAGAGACACTTTGATATTGTAAGGGAAGTTCGGCTGAGAGTGTGTTTCACTGAGAAGGGAAAAGTCTTTGTGACAGAGTGTGTATTCATCCCATGGTGTGTGTGTTACGGGGACACAACGAAAACACTGCACTTGTGATGAACATGAACCGAGCTGGTCTACAAGTCAGCGCACATACGTGTTTCTGTAGCTCTCTATGTCATGTGGAACAGATAGTTCATGTGTGTCTGTGTGTTTTTTGTAAATGTGCTCTGTGTATTTGCCTTCATGCACATCTTGAGACTTTGATGTTCACCATGATGTTCATTGATCAGTTCAGGGTTTTTAATAAACTGATGCTCGGCTCTGATGTGTCAGGACTTTGTTTGCGAAGTGGCGGAGGAAGCAGAGGACTCATAAAAACAACAACTGGAAGAACTTTTTCTTTAACTGATGTGTTTGACAACTTATCTAACTAATTTCGGTCTGCTACTTTCAGCTGTTGTCTGAGGGTGCTTTCACTCCTTACCTTTACAGTTCGGTTGATATTACCTTCAGGGGATTTGCCAAACTTTGTGCTTCGTTTGTGATGGTGTGACTGCTTTCAATTCAACTATGAGCAAACAGACTGAGACAGCTTGATAGGGTGGGTCTCTTCAGTGGGACTCTAGTGCAGTTTGTTTGTAGTAAGACCATGATCCGACCTTCATCCCACCCAGCTGCAGGAAGCATTGTGCTTTCTGGATTTAACCAGCTACCACAGCTAGATGAACATGTGTTTCACTTGCAAGGACTCCACCATCCACAGGAAGTAATATGACAATGGTTTATTGATTTAACTGGAATAGTAGTGTAGATAGATTCTGAATTTGACGTCGAACTTCTTGCTGTTGCTGGTTCGGGGAAGATTATTAGGGGATCCGCCGTAGCTCCTGGGCACGAATACCCCCCCCCCCCTTAAGAGCCCTATGTATGAAAGGGAGGAAAGAGAAAGAGAAAGAATAGGGGAGGGATGGTGGGGTGCGGAGTCTAAGAACGAAAGAGGAGGAGAGGGATAGTTTTGAACTTATGACGGCCATATTCCCCCAGATCCATGTCCGGTCCATCTCTGTTCCATCACTGCACTGGATCTGATAGGTTTCTATTCTAGTCAATGTGTTAACTTCCACTGGATCTGCTCTGCTGCGTTCCGGCTGCGTCTCTGATCTGGCAGGTCGGAGCCCTCCGGATCAGATACACAAGACTTCTATTGTTGAAGTCGGATCAGATGTCGGAGCACGACGCATCAATCTCAACAGAGCAGATGGAGCGGGACAGGAAGTCAGGCACCAAAACAAAATGAAAACATCTGGTTAATTTTCAGAGTAAAACACTCTGTGTTATCACCAGATCGTATTTCACTTAACTACAACAACAAACCGTCATGATGAGCGGAGCCAGGCCTGGAGTCAACAGGTCAGAGGTTTTCAGAGGACCAGAAAGTCAACATGGATGAGGAGAGGAGGAGGAGAATCCTTGATTCAGTAAATACCGCAGGGAAAGATCGGTCACATGACTCCAGCTGTCCTGCGGTCCTGCTCCGTGCTGCAATCTGAAAACGCAACGGTGGGTGCTGACGGATGAAAGAGCACGAAGCCGTACCACAGGGGATTGGACACGGATCTGGTGGATGTCCATGGTAAGAGTGCCAGAAAAGGTGCAGTTGAGGTTTGTCCTGCTCCTGAAACTTTGTTATATATCATCCCAGAACCACAGGCATACCTAAACTTCAGAAACTATTGAGCATTGTGTCTTCTGCTCATCAAGCTGCTGACTTCATGAGATATATAAAACACGTAATGAACATCCAGCATTTCTCCCACATAGACTTACCTGATCATCACTCCCAGGTTAATTAACCATCAATTAAATTATTGATTTATTGGAGAAATTATGCAATCTGAGAGAACTTCTCTCAGGTCAAATATAAAGTTGTATACCCTTTCCTGTATAGAATCAATCTTTGTGAATTTCATACAGTCAAGACATGTTTATAATAATTACTTTTCTGCTTTAATTTGTGTCAAACGAGTGATGAAACACTAAACTGACAGCAGCAACTCAACACAGCCAACATGTGGCCATCAGCACCTGGTGTGAAGACCAAAACATCTCTAGCCAGAGCTGTCACACGGCCCCGCCCTCACACAGCTGGCTCTGTGACGCCTGCCTCCGCTCAACGTGTGGCAGGAACTATGGGCTGACATTTCCCGCAAAAACACTATTAATGTATCAGGAAACTGTCAGCACTGTCTCAGTCTCTCCTTCTTACAGGGTTCCTGAGTGACTCGATCATAAGCGGGCATCTCCAAGTACAAACATTCACTACAGGAAGAGCAGAGCAGAGCAGAGTGAGGGTCAGAGCCTGACACATACACAGATTCATGTTTTATCTGCTTGTTTCCTCAACAGATCACCTGAATCTTTAATGTGTTGTTATAAACTCTGATCACCTGTGAAGTGAATACAATATTAGATATGGTTAGCTGATTCTGGTCACTCACGGCACACTGTCACAGCTCTTCAGTGGCTCTCAACACAACACAACTTTGTTTCCTGTTGTTATTTCTTTAGTCCTGACTTCAGTCCCTGGTTCCATTGAAGACTCACAGGCTGGTTATTGAAGTCCTGTGGCCTGCCATCTATATGAATATGCATTTTTACCTCTTCAATGACAAAACTGACATTTAAATCAATCTATATTAATGTTCAACCTTACATCAATAAATATGACTCCTTCTTGATCTGCTTTTTTATATCAAGTCTGAAAAAATGTAATTATTGAAAGGCCTTCTTGTAATATTATGTTTCATCCATGATGCTACATTTAATTCTCAATTTTTAATATTTTCATTAGTGGTTTTCTTTTGTTCAATCCTTGTGTTATTTGTTTTACTGTTCTTTTTGTACTGTGTTTAATTGTTTTTAATAGTTTCTCTTTTACACTTTCCCTCAGGTGTTGCTTTAAGTTGTTCTGAATTTATTCAGTATGTCTTGATACTTCAATATGTCTCCCAGTCTTGATTTATTCATTATAGTTGGGTTTTTTACAATTCAAAGCAATTTGTAACATCTGTTTGTGTATATATGTGTGTGTGTTATTATTGTTACTATTATTATCATTATTTATCCTTCTCATTTTCGATATTATTATTATTTATCCAAATTATTTTTGTTATTATTATTATTATTATTATTATTATTATTATTATTATTATTATTATATTATCATTGTTGTCATTATTATTATTACTATTATAACTGCTATTATCATTATTATTACTGTTTTTATTATAATTATAAGTGTTAATATCATTATTATTATTATTACTTTTATTATTATTGTTATTTTCATTATTATTACTGTTTTTATTATTTTTACTATTGTTATTACTGTTATTGGTTAACTGATCTCTGTAGATTTTTATTTTATATATTTAATTGAAAACATACTTACTAAATCCTTGGCGTTCATATTGATTGACTGAGGTCTCTAACTTACAAGTTCCCCTTTGAAACTCGAGTTACTTGTTTGTGTTTGATGAATGAGAGTCTTAAAGTGTTGTGGTAGTAAGTAGTAGATGCATGTTAAACTCAGTCATGTCTTCTTCTGAAATTGCAGCCCAGTGATGATGATTCAGAAACCGCTGGGTGCTGAAGTCGGGAACAGAACTCAACCAAACCAAAAATATTAGGAGCACATCTATAATCACATAATTCGATTGCTGTCCAGTGTAGCCTCTATTATAGTCCTGTACTCATGAATGAGCCTATTAATAACACTTGTTGTAGCTGTGTTCAGAAATGAATCCTTCAAAATAAAACTTTAATGATAAGGCTTTCCCAGAACCCCGTGCTTAATGTGTCCATCTGAAGTGAATCTGTAATTGAAATAGATCTATTTTTTAACAAATCATCAGTAACTCAACAAAACCACTTTACTGTCATCCAAACGAGCACATGTGCACATTTTCTCCTAAAATCAAGTCTGAATGCTTAAATTCTGCTCTCGAATAGCTGCTCAAAAGAAACACATTTAATCTGCACATGTGCGTCCTCAGGCACCTGATTATAAATGCAAAACCAGCATAGGAAGTGTGTGTGTGTGTGTGTGTGTGTGTGTGTGTGTGTGTGTGTGTGTGTGTGTGTGTGTGTGTGTGTGTGTGTGTGTGTGTGTGTGTGTGAGTGAGCCAACAGGGTCAGTCAGTGTGTGAGAGGATGCTTTTGTAAAATCTGTTTAATTCATCAATCTCATAATGTGAACTCAAATGGTTTGTGTTCAGTTTTAAAATGGATTAGACTAAATTATTACTGGATTAGAGGAATGCTGGAAATATGAATGAAGTGTGTTGGAGCGGGCTGAAGCTGAGCAGGGTTATCATGTGTAGGCTCATAGACGAGGTGGCATGTTGTGGGTTTCTCTTTGAAGATTCTTTTACCTCCGTCATTTAAAGTCTTAAAGTGATATCAACGTTTCTTTGTCATCTGACCAAAATGTGGAGGGATGCAGGAGCAGATCGTCCTGGGAGTGAAAGCTAAAGAGGAGGAGATCACATGTGGCTGTTATGGACAGTTTTCAGTGTGTTCCTAAAAACAAAGTGTTATTGAACAAAACTCAACTCAACCGATCCTTTACAGATACTATTTTCCTGACGTGTGAGATCACTGCTCAGAGTTCTTCAGTGACAGATTTCACATCTGTTCTGGTGACAGTATGCAGCTTGATAAAATTGATGTCTGTCTTACGTCTCTAAGACAAAGTTAGTCTGTGTGCAGCCTTGTTGCAGTTTTAAGGTCCATTGACCCGCCAATAGAGACACTGGTCTCTGTGTGTCCTTTTATACAGATACGATAGGGTTATACAGAATTATGGTATATAATTTGATATTGCAGATGTATTGTTCTTAAATCTAAATGTATTTTCATCAAAGCAGCATCTAAAATAATAATTCAGAGGTTATGCATTTTAAACTATAAAGACCTAATGAATACTGTGTAAAATAAACACTTACTTCATGGTGGCGCTGTTGGTCTAGAGGTCGCAAGTTCCACTCCCAGCCGCAACCATTGGCTGCATATCTTCCCCGGCAAGCAGCAACCTCCGGTCTTAAAATATGAAGCCCATGTGGATGTGTTAAAAACTGCAGTTCATGGAGCATCCACTTGAGGCTGGCTAGAGAAACACCAGAAACCACATACACACCCATTCAAAGAAGACAATCTTTACAGTAGAAATAAACCTGTTTACAGCCTGGGTCTAGCTAATCTCTCTATCAGCCCACACTGTAAAAACTAAAGGGGACAGGGCCTCTGCTGTCAGAGCCCCCCGACTGTGGAACAGCCTGCCAGAGGAAATCAGACTCGCAGATTCAGTCCCTGATTTTACTCAAGACTCACCTTTAGAGTAAAGCTTTTATTTTATGAATTAATTTTTTAACGTTTACCCTCTCTGATTTTACTGTCAGTTTGCTGTTATTGTATTTTTATTGTTCTTGTGGAGCACTTTGTTACTTGTATCAAAAAGTGCTATACAAATAAAAGTATTATTATTATTATTATTATTATTATTATTATTAACATTAACGTAACATTAGCCTCACCCACATAGCTACAGGTTCATAGCTGTTTTTATTGTTCTTGTGGAGCACTTTGTTACTTGTATCAAAAAGTGCTATACAAATAAAAGCATTATTATTATTATTATTATTATTATTATTATTATTAACATTAACGTAACATTAACGTAACATTAGCCTCTCCCACATAGCTACAGGTTCATAGCTGTTTTTATTGTTCTTGTGAAGCACTTTGTTACTTGTATCAAAAAGTGCTATACAAATAAAAGCATTATTATTATTATTATTATTATTATTATTATTATTATTATTATTATTAACGTCAACATTAGCCTCTCCCACATAGCTACAGGTTCATAGCTACAGGTTCATAGCTTCTATCAGGGGCCCGTTTCAGAAAGCATGTTAAGTGAAAATCCCAAGTTAGTCAACCCTGGAATGAGGGAAACTCTGGTTTTTCGGTTCCTCAAAGCCAGTTCAACGTAATACTGACTCAGTTACCCAGTCAACATACTCTGTGAAACTTCTGCATTTCTAACTAGGCCAACTATGTGTATGTGTGATAGAAGTGAAGTGGCGGGTAAACATAGTAGCATAGCAGTGATATGTGACAGACAAAAACATAGATCGGACCCCCCTCCTCTCCTCACCCTGAGTCACTGCAGAGCAGAGCCACTTATCAGCTGCAGCTGTAGGGATTTTCATCGGTTGCTCTACCTGCTTCACAGTGTGTTAAAACTCGGTTTTCTAAAGTCCAACTTGAGTAGGATCGATGACTGTAACTTTGACTTGAGGCCATAGTTAAGCTACTTCAATAAAAAGCATTTAACTTCCCAAAAAACTTTTCACAAAAAGTCCCCTCATGTTACGTAGTCCAAACACTTTACTTTGAAATGGGTATAACAGGAAGCAGCATGTTGTCAGGTAGTAACTTAACACTTTGAATAAAGTAAACTGTAGGGGCCTGATCTACTAAGATCCCAAATAACGAGCGCTAATTTGCGTGTGCAAATAATAATTTTGCACGTATTATTTCTGGGCGTGTTGCAGGTGATCTACTAAGACTGCGTGCGCAAATGATAACGAGTGCAAAAGTGGTGCGGACCGCCCTATTTTAATGAGGATTTTGCGTGTGCTATCGGCTGTCACCATGGAGAGTTTGAGAGAACAGAGTGGCCTTAAGTGATAAATGAAGTTTGAAGACATGGAGTTGGAGGTCTTTGTGGAGGAGGGAAATAAACACATCAGTGAACTCCAGCAGAGACATCTCAGCGTTAGAAACGCGATTTGGGAGGCCATCTATGAAAAGGTGAATGATGTGAGAAAAAACAGAAGATCTGCCGATGAAATAAACACATCTACTCCACTCTAAAACGCAATCAGTGTTTTGATAGAGTTTAGCAATTTAATGAGGCTTAGTCTGCCACTCTTGCTCTAGAAAAGTTAGGTGTCACTTGGATGAAGACAGTCGCCTCACTGTCCCAGGGAGCAACTTTCGGGTGAATGTTTTCAATGCCTGATATCATCATCCAGCAACTGTCCCAAAGATTCACCAGCTTAAATGGAACTGGGAACATGTTTGAGTCAATTCGCCCCAACACACTGCTGCAAGCACGAGATGAGGAGTTACGCAGAGCTGCCTGGCGCAGCTAAGTGAGCGCTCATTCTCCAAGTTAAAACTAACTAAAAACCCCTTGATGAGCACGATGGGACAGGAGAGACTGAGTGGACATGTCATGTTATTTATTGAGAATGACAGATCAAAGAAAATGGACATACAGTGCATCGTGGACAAGTCCGCGGAGCTTAAGGCTCGTCCAAACAGTGGTGAGTAGGCCGAGTACTTCATATTGATTTTTTGTTTGTATGTGAACATGTGGGCCGCTGTGCCAATTTGACTAAACTTTATATCTGTTGATACAGTGACCTACTGTGCTCTCATTAGTTAAAAAAGTTAAAGTGGGTGTCAGAATGATGCGGTCGCTATCCGTGGTGCTGAACTGCTTTGAATTTGTGTTGTTTTATTATTATTATTTTGTTATCTTGGTTTGATTGAATAAAACATTTAGTAATGCTTGTAATCCCCGCTGTTGTGGGCATGTTGTAAAGCGATGTTATGATGAGCTTTACAGTGACCGCAGCCATGTGTGCGTAATGCTGTGCCAGTTTGCACCTGCCTTTCAAACGTGCTAAATATAGACGCAAATACAGCGCGCGCTATCTGCTTCAGGTTTGATAGATCACATTGCGTGTGCTAAATGATTACATTTGCATCTCCTCCTCCCAGTATTTTGCGTGTTCTGATGATCTGCATGTATTCTGCATATTCATGAAGGCAAACACACTAAATGATTTGCGAGTGCTATTTTGCTCATTTGACAGACGCAATCCTCGGTGCTCCCGGTTAGTACGTCAGCTTTGCGCGCGCGCTATCAAGTTTGCACGTGTTTTTATACACGCAAACCTTTAGTAGATCGGGCCCTAAATGTCTAAATTATATTAACGGGAGGAGGAGAGGAAAGGAAATTCAGATAACACAGATTTAGTAAGAAGCTACAAAGTCCTGAGTTCTGAACAAAAAGAGGATTATATAATCATCTGTCTCTCTGTGGTCTCAGGCTCAGACATGAGTTGAATGTTGCATGGTAGACTTGTTTGATTGGGGACATAGTGAAATAATATATTTTCACGTGTGATCCCTTATCTACGACGGCGTATTAGGGCCACTATGAAAAAAAAAAAAAGTAAATTTTCGAGTTTATAAACTCGAAAATGTACTAGATTATAAAGTCGCAATTTTTTGAGTTTGACAAGTCGTACATTTACGAGTTTAATAACCCGTAAAATGACAAAAATAAAATAAAAATAAGTCAAAAGAGAAACCATAGAACGGGGTTCGACCGACTAACCTCCCAGATGTTATGATGATGATGATGCACAGGGGCCGCCACGCTTGAGAGATGCAGAGACGTTAAAATGGCTGGGTCGTGTAAGTTTACATTTAATGATATTTATAAGGTAAGGCTGGTTCACCGAAGCCTGGTATACGTTAAGAGAACCAGCTCCTTAGTTGCTTGCATTTGTTAATGTATTTACCATAGCCTCCTTGCTTCAGTCAACAACTGTTTTGAGTGTTTGAAAGCAAACAGACGACGTTAACATTCCAGTTTGACTACCAACGTGGAGCCAGCTTGGTTAAGAGTAGCCTATACCTGGGTATAATGTTGCTGGTTGCTTGACCAGGCCGAATGTTATTGACTTGGGTCAGGTTTTGTAGTAGGTGTTCATGACAGTTACGTAGAAGGATGCTGGCTTGACATTTCACATGGGTGTGTTTAACAAGATAAATCGGCACCTTCTCAAACCACTGCCAGTTAGCTTTCCCCTGGCTGCTGCATACAAAATATCACCACTTTTTCTTCTTCTTTTTGTCAACGACGTGTTATTAACAACGAAGTTATTCAATGAAACTCTCTTGAGTTACCCTACGTCATACTCACAGGCACCACCTTGTGGTGTAAATCATGCAGCACATCCCTCATGTAAATTGCTTAAATAAAACAGATGCCCGGAAAATAAATCAATATTTGATCAATATTCACACATATTTACAGAGTTTAGACAGTGAAAACTTTCAGATGAATTATTCCCCAAGCACTCTTATTGGTTCCCATGCAATCCATGTTACAAGGTGGGAGTCGACTAAAATTTTCAATTCACCTCTTGTAGGTACAGGGAGACTTTGTTATTTTAAAGTCTCATCTTTTTAATGTCCTATTTAGGGTAGTGTACCTTTTTACTGTAATAGTGCAGCCATTTTTATGACAGTAAGTGAAGTAATACCAGAGGAGCTGTGTGCATAGCACAGTGTACAGTTTCTCAGCTTAAAAGTAGTACATGAAATCATAGCCTTTGCAAGTAATCAGCATCCTGCCATTCAATACTTAATTTTGAATTCACTCAATACTGAAAAAGAGCCAGATGTTGTTTGTTTTACAGGAACCAGTTAATACTAGCAGCAACAAGCAAATTAATCAGACCACAAGATATTTCGCAAAATTTAGCACAAAGAACCTGCTTAAAAAGTTAGTAACAAGTCATTGTGTTATGTGTTCTTCACAGCACTGTCCACAGGAAGAATCATCACAGTCTCTGATTTTCTGCGGGATCGAAATGTTCCTGAAGAAGCTATCAGCTACCTGGAGGAGGAAAAGGTACTATGTGAAAGCCAAGTGTAGGGTAAAACAGTGTGGAGCCTCATCTGTTTTGCAGAACAGGTGAAAGTTGTAGTCTTGCTCAGGAATTACTTCTCACCGCCCTTTCCCCAAGTAGTAGGCTCAGGTTTTATCCCTCTGATTTTTCTCTACACTCATAGGACCATTGTCTACATTGGCCACATATTCAACATGTAGCTCAATCAGACAATTCATGTTTGAAAAATGTATTGTTGCAGGGGTGTCTAGGCCCTGGCCTTGTCTCTCCCTGCAGTTGTACAGATATACTAGAAGGTGATTATAAAGATCTTGACCAAGCCATTACTGGTATCTGAAGGTGGATGCTGGTGGAAGAAAAGGCACTAATTGCAGGGTAGCAGAGCACTGACTGGAGGAGAAGGAGATGGAAAATTATCACAGCGGAAATAGACAGATAAAGTGGATAGCAAAAGTCTACACACCCCTGTTAAAGTGCCAGGTTTTGTGATGTAAAAAAATGAGACCAAGATAAATCATGTCAGAACTTTTTCCACCTTTAATGTGACCTATAACATGAACAATTCAACTGAATTATTTTTTTAATCTTTAAGGGGGAAGAATAGAAAATAAAAACATAAAATAATGTGGTTGTATAACTGTACACACCCTCTTATAACTGGGGGTGTGGATGTGTTTAGAATAAACAATCACATTCAAACTCATGACAAATAGTAGTCAGTATCCACCTGTCATAATTTAAAGTGACTTTGATTAATCCCAATAAAGATCAGCTGTTCGAGGAGGATTTTCATGACATTTCCTAAGTTGCATCTTACAGCAGAAGCCATGGTCCACAGAGAGCTTCCAAAGCAGCAGAGGGATCTCATTGTTGAAAGGTATCAGTCAGGAGAAGGGTACAAACATGTTCCAAGGCATTAGATATACCATGGACCACAGTGAAGACCGTCATCATCAAGTGGAGAAAATATGGAACAATAATGACATTCAGAAAACTGGATATCCCTCCAAAACTGATGAAAAGACCAGAAGAAAACTGTTCAGAGAGGCTTCCAAGAGGCCTACAGCAACATTAAAGGAGCTGCTTTCTGACCAGTACTGGCTGTGTACTACATGTGACAACATCTCTCCTATTCTTCATATGTTTCTGCTATAGGTAGGGGGGCAAGACGGAAGCCTTTTCTTATGAAGAAAAACACCCAAGCCCGGCAACATGTTTCAAAAACATACATGAAGTCTCCAAAAAGCATCAAATGTTTTATGGTCTGATGAAACCAAGGTTGAACTTTTTGTCCATAACTCCAAAAGGTGTGTTTGTGATAAAAACAACACTGCACATCACATAAAGAACACCTGACCCACAGAGAAGCATGGTGGGGGCAGCATCATGCTTTGGGCCTGTTTTTCTTCAGCTGGAACCAGGGCCTTAGTCAAGGTGGAGGGAAGTATGAACAGTTACAAACACCAGTCAGTTTAACACAAAACCTCCAGACCTCCGTTAGAAAGATGAAGATGAAGAGGAATTTCACCTTTCAATACGACAACAAACCAAAGCATACATCCAAATCAACAAAAGCATGGCTTCACCAGAAGAAGATTCAAGTTTTGGAATGGCCCAGCCAGAGTCCAGACCTGAATCCAGTTGAATATCTGTGGGGTGGTCTGAAGAGGGCTGTGTCACAATCTGATGGATTTGGAGCCTTTTAGTAAAGAAGAATCAAGATGTGCCATGCTAATAGACTCCTACAAAAAGAAACTGAGTGCTGTAATAAAATCAAAAGTTGCTTCAAACAATTATTAGTTAATTAAAGGCTGTGTACACTTATGCAACCACATTATTTTATTTTTATATTTTTTATTCTCCACCCTAAAATATTTATTTTTTTTCAGTTGAATTGTTCATGTTATAGGTCACATTAAAGGTGGAAAAAGTTCTGACATGATTTATCTTGGTCTCATTTTTTTACATCACAAAACCTGGCACTTTAACAGGGATGTGTAGACTTTTGCTATCCACTGTATCTGTCTATTTAGGCTGTGATCATTTTCCATCTCCTTCTCCTCCAGTCAGTGCTCTGCTACTAATAGATGATATCTTTCTATAGAAGATGTTTCTGATTTAACTTTGATAACTATAAGAAGAAGGACAAAGTGTGTATTAAACTTGTACTCATTCAACAGATTGACAAAGATGTCATCCCTCTTATGGAAGATGGGCATCTGGCCAAATTCGTTCCATCATTTGGGGATCAACTAGCATTATTCAAATCCTGCAGAAACCAAACACCACTTCAGAAGAGGAAGATGGGTCTTTTTGAAAAGCTCCTTTCAAAGCTCCAGATGAAAAAAAAACTGCTTCAAGTCCAACTTCTACAACTACAGGTCAAGGGCCAAACACTCAATCTCAAATCCCTGCAAAAAAAAGAGGGAGAGCAAGTCATCGAAAAATTGAAATAGGATGGCTGCACTCTGAGGGTGGTGTAGTAAAACAAATTCGAGCAAAACAAGGAGGGGGCACAAGGACAGTAGTTATTGGAGTACACTGTGGTATGGATACTGTCCTAGAAAAAGGAAATAATTTCTTCTTCCCAAAAGGAACCTCAACCAAAGGCAATAAATCTGACTTTAAGTTTGAAGTGTGGGATTACAAACACCACCCAGTCCATGAAGATGTGACCGTTGGTTTTGTGTATGATACCCTTGGCATGGCCAGATTACGATTCTATGTTGCTACTTGCTCAAATGAAGAGTTACAAAAGGACAGCATCACTGACAAACCAGAAGACGATGTTGAAGTAATTATGGTGAAAAATAATGTTAGCGATAAACGGAAGCTGGATGCTTATGCAAATGTAGAAGTGAGTGATGATGAGGATTGTCATCATCATGAGGGTGCTGATGATTTTGAGGAAGATGTGATATTTTTGCAAGATGATGAATCTTTGAGCACTGGGATGGAGGGCAGTTCACAGCACACTCAGTTGATATCAGTCACTGATTCCCATGGTATCACAGGTGCCCACCTTGTTGCTGGTGGCCTTCATACACTGGCAGCTACAGCCCCACATGTTTTTCAAAGCCCTGACTTCACATCAGATGATACAGACTTTGAGGTTGCATTTGGCTCAGGTCATGAACATGATACTGATCTAAATGACACAGAGCCATATGATTTTGAAATCCTGCATCAGCACCCGCCACCAACCACTTCACCCTTTTCTGTTGATGAGTCCCAACAACAGCCACCTACAGTGTTGTGTGCACCCAGTGAAGAAGGCCCACAACAGCTACAGCCAAAGGTTGTAACGATACACCATGGCAGCTGCCTGGATGACATGATCAGTGGATTCTTGGATCCAGCAGTGCTGACACAACCACTGATCTTCAAACGACTTCTTCCTGATAATACAGAGGAAAACGGCACTGGTTCAGGTGTTGTGAAAGATGTTTATAGTTCCTTTTGGAACGAATTTTATGATCGTTGTACAGTAGGAACAACAGTGAAAGTTCCTTTTATAAGGCATGATTTCCACAGTGACACCTGGAAGGCAGTTGGAAGAATTCTTCTTAAAGGTTATCAAACATGCCAGTACCTTCCAATTAAGTTGGCTCTCCCTTTTGTGGAGGAGATCTTGTACGGAGCAGTGTGCAGTGACCTACTTGAAACCTTTAAGTACTTTGTGAGTTTACAAGATCACAACATCCTCTCAAAGGCTTTTACTGATTTTTGCTCAGTTGATACTGATGAACTTATAGATGTTCTTGAGAACTATGAATGTAGCAAAAGAGTCACTGCTGAGACACTCAGGGATATACTGATGGAGATTGCACATAAAGAGCTTGTGCAAAAGCCAATGTATGTGATAGACTGCTGGAAAGATGGGATACAGCTAAATATCACCCTTGACCATATTGAGCTTGTTAAGATGTATAACAACCTCAGACCAACACCTAAGAAAGTGCAGGGACTCCTTCACTTCCCTGTGATGATGACCGCAAAGCAAAGGGAGGTAGAGAACCATCTAAAGAGGTACATCAGGGAGTTGGATGATGAAAAACTTTGCAAGTTTCTACGATTCACTACAGGAAGTGATGTGATCACATGTAACAGAATTGAGATTTTGTTCACTAACATGTCAACATTCACAAGAAGGCCCATAGGGCATACATGTGGAAGGGTTTTAGAGCTTGCTGAGTGCTACGAAAATTTCCCTGATTTCCGGTCCGAATTTAACGCTGTGTTTGACAGTAACATCTGGATCATGGATATTGTGTAGCTCTTGCTCAGCTATGTTTGGCCCATTCACATTCACATGAAGAGTTCATTTTAGGACAAGATATCTAACAGTATTTTTTCAAACCAGGTTTAAGATATCCTAGAGTCAAAAAAAGGTTATGTAAGGGATTTATTCTGTCTGTGTGCATTAAGTGGGGTAGGGGTCAAAGAGCCGGCCTTTCTTTTACAACTAAACTGTCTGTCTTGTTATTTCTCAAGCATTTTTGAAACATTAGGTTCCCTATGCACTTTGAGGTACTTTGTTTTCTGTACTCAAGGAATTTTATTGTATTTAATACCTTTAAATGTTGTTGTTAAGGTTGTATGTGTTCTTGAAATTAGCAGTTTAACAAAAAACATTTTAGTCTAGTTTGCTTTAATCCAATGAGTTTTGTTTTGTAGTGCTCAAAGCACAAAAAATTAAAAAGAAACCTTTAATAGGAATGTCTCTCTCCAAGTATGATTTGTGTCTTGTTGAAACTGGAACTTCAGTGTTTAAAGTTATACTTTGTTACCCAGTAAATTGATATTCAAAAGACGTTTCAAAGCATATGTTTGTTTATGTGTGTGTGTGTGTGTGTGTGTGTGTGTATGTGTGTGTGTGTGTGTGTGTGTGTGTGTTATCCAAGATGAAGTTAGATGTTCATACCACCTTGTTTTGTAATGAATGTATAAATGTGGTCTGAGCACAGTTTAGTTCTGTAAACAAGACTGTTAGTCTGTTCACTGTTAACAGTATGCCTTTTTTTATAGATGTGTACATTTGTTGCTGAAGAGCAGGCCAAACAGCACAATTTACAGCACATCGTTTACTGTTTTTCTACATTTATGATCTGTGTTTGCTGTATGTTCTAAAATGATCATATGTAATAAATGCATTTTTTTCAAAATGAACTGCATCACACTTCAAAATAAATGTGCACTGAGTAAACAGTTCAACTAATTAACTAATTGAATATTAAAAATTTTTAGAATAAGGAAATAAATGACATTGAGATATAGATTTATATGTGTTGCTTCAACTACATTTCAACTCATTTTGCTTCAGCGTATGTGTTACCTAAGGGATACATGTGTTACACTTTACAATAAGGGTCCAAAAAGCATTCACTAATGCTTAATTATGGTTAAGTAATGCTTATGAGGCAGTTTAGCATTTATAATGTGTTACTCAAGTGATGCATGTATTACACTTTACAATAAGGTTTTCAGAAAGCATTCACTAATGGTTAACTAATTAAGTTTTGCAACTTTTATTAATGCTTAATAATGTATTAATTAACTCTGAGCAGTGGACATTAACTGCTTATTAATGCATTAACTAACTATAACTAATATATATATATATATATATGTGTGTGTGTGTGTGTGTGATTTTAAGATATGCTTATCTTTTACCTCTTTAATTTTAATTGCTAATAACTTTTTAATAATTGTTACTTTATAGGCTCTTGTGTACTTTATATATTTCTTTTGCACTTTGCCTACTCTGTTACTGTAACACTTGAATTTCCCCGTGTGGGACGAGTAAAGGAATCTCTTATCTTATCTCCACTGCGGAGAAGAAGGAGGATCGAGGTTTTTTTTTTCGCTTGTTGCCATGGTGAATCATGTTATCTATGTTCCATTGAGGAGGACTTTATATCCTCATGCACGAGCTTCACTCAGGGTTACCTTCACTCAGAGTTGATTGAAATTATTCCACCTGTTCTGAAGCCGAACACTCTGAGTTTGAGGGCTCAGGGTTCGTCAACTTAGAGTTCGGGTTTTGACTCTGTGTTTGTTAAACTTGCTTCCTGAAACGGGCCCCAGGTCAAACATCTGTAAAGAAGAAATGCATTCCTTGCGTGGACACAGCAGGGATCGTCAGATACTAGTCACACATGTAAAAGTGTAAAAAAGGAGATATCTGTAAAGCTTCATGTAAACAGAAGATGAGACAGATTAATATTATATAATAATCCTAAAGAAGATATTAGTCTTTTATTGGTTGTAGTTTTTGATGATTTATTATGATCTAAAGACTGAGGTGTCTGCTCAGTGTTTCAGTTCTGTTTCTGTCACATTGCAGGGTTAGTCTCAAGGATCCCCCAGTGTGATTGTGGAGAGGAGAACTATCTCACCCAAACTTTGTCAAATTATCCTTCAGTGTCCTCCAGATTTAGCTAGCTGTCTGCTAACTTGCATGATAGCCTATGAGAAAATTGAAGATGTCACTCTGAAATGTCAGTGCTGTCAAAACACGTTCCTGTTTATCAACAATATAAAAATATGCATGTCACAGATGATTACTGTTAACTCCCTCAGACTGAGATACTACTCCTGAGTAAACACACTGATTATTAAGGTTCTGTTAATCTGTTTATTGTATATATTACTTTATATACTACTTGCACTACTAACATTAATTTGATAATATTGACCTGCCCCGGGGCCAGAAGAAGATAACTGTCTTTTGGACTTTTGGAGGTGGGTCTACACAATCAAAGTCATTTTTTAAAACTGTTTAATACATTAACAGTTTAATATGTGTAAAAATAACTAAAGTGAAATATGCTTCTAGGCTTATTTATTTATTTATTTAGATTCCTGTCACGTCCAGAACATACCTATGATTAATCAAAGGAAGTCATCAAACATCTTTGTGCCCTGTGCCTCATTTAGTGCCCAGATTGTTTGTTGCTTAAATGTGTTAGGTCCATAGACTGTATAAAATATGGACGTAGTATCCGTGACGTCACCCATCTGTTCCTGAGAGCTGTTTTCAAGCAAATCGACGGCAGCAGCCATATTGGAAATGCGGAACTCAACCAGGCAGAGTGTGACGTAGTGTGAGCCTCCTAGCCAATAGCTCTGTGTTCCCGACCGAGAGTCATGTCAGTCATGTCCTTATTTGGGCAAAACTGGTAATCTTAATATCTTCTGAACCGTCACGTTAGAAAAACATTCACCCCCCCGTACAGTGTGTGACGATAGAGAGATTAGCTTCGTAGAGCCAAACCGTTTTTTAACCAGGCTGTAAAAATGTTCATTGATGCTGCAAAGATCGTCTTTTTCCCATTCATGTCTATGTGGTTTCTGGTGTTTCTGCAGCCAGCCTCAAGCAAATTTTCGATGTATTGCAGTTTATAACACTTCCGCATTGGCTTCATCGTTTGAGACCAGAGGTTGCCGCTTGGTTAGGTCATGCACGAGGACCACATAGCTCCCGTACCTATGCAGAGGCCTACGCACATAGCTGACGTGCACCTCCTCCAAAATGTAACTACGCATTGAATTGTCACAGACCGCAAGGCCTGTGATTGGTCCGCTCGGCAGCATTGTATTTCCTGCATTCATAGCGCTCCTGGGATCCCCGCTCATCGGCCGTGTATTTCGTCTCCTCCTCTCTATTCTTCATGTAATCATGTCTGTATGATAAACAGCAACATGTATCAGCTGTAGATTAACTTAACACGCTCTGAATCTCTGTGGAAAAGTAAACAGAGATCTTAGCGGGGCCAGAAGCAGGCGACCGGCTATCAGAGAGACCACACTGACCTCAAGTGTTTCGGAGGAGAATTGCTGAGCGACACGGACACATCGACCCACAAGTATAAAACAGCCTTTATGCTATGAAAGAGTATGCTGCCACCTACTGGACAGTGCAATAAAACATAACTGAACGCAGTAATCCTATAATACAGGAAATTGTTTACCACAACAGCAAATGAAGATGACTTAATATTAATGTAATAAAAAAATATTCTAAAATTAAAAGGTGCTGCATTTATTATTGCTTTTTACCCGTCTCTCTTACTGATCTTCTGACTGTGTAAGATGCTTGATCCTGATTGGTCAAAACCCCTTGAGCTTGGTTATTAACTTTCACTAACACGAGCAACACCAGAGATAAACTGATCACACGTCATGTCAAATCAATCTACAGAAAAGAGTTCAGACACATTTAGCTTCTGCTTGTTGACACCATAGACCGTAAGGTGAGGGGAAACCGTTAGCTTTTGTTAGCATCAAAACAATGTGGCTAAACCATTAGCTTCAGTTAGCATGCTAAATCAGCAAACTACAGACGTTTTCATGTTGGATCCTGTCCATCAATATGATGAAGGAGTGGAGCAGGTGAGAGAAACTTTAGGTTAGTGATCTCTACAATGAAACCTGTAACAATGAGCGGTGGTGATGATAGCAGCAGGGTTCAAAGTTGTGACATTTGCCTCATTTATTATTTATTACAAACTTTTAATTTCTTTTAAAAAACTGAGTTTTAATGAAGTTTAATAACTAATTTTCCTTTCTTTCTTCCTTTCTTTCTTGATCTTAGATTTTAAAATATTTTATGTTTTCATGCTATTGTTTGTTTAATGTCATATTTGTAATAGGATATTTTCTGACAAGGTATGTTGTTATGGAATTAACCTCATATTGGATCTACTAGATGTTGGTCATACAGGCACTCTGCGGGGGTGTCAAGAGGTCTGAGCCAGCCTCGGGCTGCATCTCAACACAGAAAAATTCAATGTGTGAGTCTTAATCCTTGGGAAGAAGTTCTGAGATTAATCGAATGTTTAAAGGTTCATTTCTGTTAAGACGAGATCAGTTGTGATTCTGTGTCCGGTGGGAAAGTAAGACTCTGCAAGTTACAGACTTCAAAGCAGTCAAGGGCGCCTGATTATTTATAATAATCCCTCCTAATTTAAATAAATAACAAAATCCAACACTATTTACTATGTACGTTAAGTTACATAAGTATACAGAGAGAGAGAGAGAGAGAGAGAGAGAGAGAGAGAGAGAGAGAGAGAGAGAGAGAGAGAGAGAGTAGATTAAACATAACTAGCCGCATATAAAATGTAAATGTTTGAATTGTTTGCCTTATATTTTTGTTGATTGTTACTGTTCTGGTTTTTGTTTTTAACTCTGTGAAGCACTTTGAATTGCTCTTTGTATGAATGGTGCTTTATAAATAAACTTGCCTTGCCTATTATTTAAGACCCCTGCTTCACGTCGGGGTCTTGTCTTCCTTTTGGGATTCTATTTCCCATAACTACCTGCTGACCATCCTGAGTGGTTATGAAACAGGCTGAAATCAACAACCATGCCTCTTCATGACCTCAAAATAAAAAAAAAAAACATTTGAAAATATTTGAACAGTTTCTGTTTTATAATTTTGAAAGCCTGAAACAGCTCTGAGGGGGTAGGTGTCAGACGAGGTGAGCAACAGCACATCAAAGAAAAACATTTTTAGGACTTTTTCTGCAGCAAATATTCTTAGTGAGTGAAATATTTGACAATTAATTGAAAGCAGGAGGAGATTTTGTGTCAGAAACATAATTAATTCAGCAGCGATAGAGGTATCACTTTGTCCACAGGGGGCGCCAAAGCCAACACAAACAGAAAGTTCCTCACAGGAGCTTTAAACGACGCCAGAAGTCAGAAACAAGGTGACATCATGACAGCATCACCACCATGGTACTGATGGTACTGATGACCGACCGAATGTAAAAATACACACTGATAATGATCATGTTAAATTCTCCTGGATGGTTGTCATTTTGACTGGACTTCTCTACAGTTTGTGTATTTCATAATGATTTTAATTAGCTGCGTCTAAATGACTTTACTTATCGTTTTTGCTGAAAATCACTTCATCAGGGACTCGTCTTTCTCCTGTTCTCGTCACAACCCTAAAGCTGGGCCTCAGCACTATCAGTGTAAACTCACATAGCACTTGTACTTTGAGATGAGATGAGAGGGTTTGAATGTACGCACAACCAAAGCCAAACTTGGCGATGTGTTCTGAATGCAACAACAAAGTATCACATTGTAACGAGGGATTCTTGTTTTCTTGGCGAGCACTTCAGACTTAATTAACCTGGAGTCACCGAAAAACACGATGTTCAAACCAAACTGGAAAATAAGGCACTGGTGTGCAGAAAAGCTCTTTCCTTTAGGAGGAGAGTGGGACTCATTGTAATACTCGGTCTGATGAACAAATGTGAGTTTGATTCTTTTCTTTCATTAGGGGGGGCTGAAATGTGACACGATCTCTATTCAAGTGCTTCTCACATGCTTCTACCTGTTTTTTTCTATCTGTTCTCCCGCAGTTTGCTGTAGAGGCGACACACAGAGCGGACTCTCACCTCACTTGTCGGCTGTGCTTTTAAAAGCACATTTGAGGTCAGTCGGGAGGCTTAATAAATATGAAAAGGAAGAAAACTAGAAAATGGATGACGAGGCAAAGTGAGCCGGTAGCTAAAACAGCAAGTCACCGTGCTGGACAGCTGAGCTAGCAATGGAAAGAAAAACATGGCTCGATAGAGAGAGAGAGAGAGAGAGAGAGAGAGAGAGAGAGAGAGAGAGAGAGAGAGAGAGAGAGAGAGAGAGAGAGAGAGAGAGGGAGGGAGGGAGGGAGGGAGGGAGGGAGGGAGGGACAGAGAGCTTGAGAGGTTCAAAGTGAGTGTGGAGGGAAGAGAGAGAGACATCGAGGGAGGGAAGTGAGTGTGTGGGATAGAGGAAGTGTGTGTGTGTGAGTGTGTGTAAGAGAAAGAGGTGTACCTGAAGCTGCTGACTTCATATTAAAACTCCAGTTGATGGGTAAGTGGATTTCTATACTTGACTATTCAGTGGAACAAGATTCATACACTGGAAAAAGTAACAGTGTTACTTTTTTTTAACCCTGAACTTGGAGCTGTCTAGTTTGTATCAAAGGATGTTTCAAATCCTCACTTAATGTCTTTGTTAGTCTTTATATTTAACACCATTTTGTGATTTAACCTTTTATACTGTTATTCATTCTCATTATGTGTGCAGACAGAGTGACACATTAATAATACTAATAATAATACTTCTGTTTGTACGCCACTTCAACACAGGTAGCAAAGTGCTTCTCAAACACAATGAAAGCAGGAAGACAAACAATGAAAGTTAGACTAAAATCACAGAATAAAAGCCTTTTGATAAAGCTGTGTATAAAGGCAGGCTGGGGGCTCTCACAGCAGAAACCCTGTCACCTTTGGGTTTCAGTCTGGACTTTGGTGCAGCCAGCAGAGCAATACCAGAGGATCCCAGACTGCGTCCAGGGTGATGACAGCTCAGACATATATAGAATGTTTTTTTCTTTAAGTTATGTTTTTTTGGGCAGTTTTGCCTTTAATGACAGGACAGCTGAAGAGAGACAGGAAACGTTGGGAGAAGAGAGTGGTCGACCAGCCGGGAGTTGAACCAGCGTCCTCTACGACGAGGACTGTAGCCTCTATACGTGGGGTGCTTAGACCGCTAGGCCACCAGCACCCCAACTCAGAAATATATAAGGACGGGCCTTAAACGTGAATAGAATGATCTTAAAATCAATCCTACAAACATCAAACAGGGATTGTAAAGACGCTAAGATTTGGGGCGACATGGGCACATTTTACTGTTTTAGTTAAAGCCAAGCTGCTGTATTTGATCCGTCTGAGGGCGGGGGATGGATCTCTGATTGAGACAGGTGTATTCAAGTTTGTAAAGAACAACCAATCAGCTTGGGCCAGGGAGCAAGGTGGCTGTGCAATGAGCTATCTCTACATCCCCTATGGTGTTGGTGAAGACTTCAACACCTTTAGCGTCTTGTTCACTTTCAGAGCTGTTACTGTAGGCTCCAGCAAATATGTACCTGTCCAAATATGAAGTGAAGACACACCTGGATGCAAGATCCTCTGACTTTCATGGCTTTGTGATGGTAAACCATTTTGGAAGTTAAAAAAAAAAACTTTCAGTGTTCATTTCTTTCAGCGTGCATTTAGCTGTGGTGCAGGGGGAACTATTACCGAATCATCAACTTTCCCATTTGAGAGGGTTAGGAGCCGGAGTGCAGACATGAGCAGAAATAAATCTAAGTATAGGAACAAAACTGTGATACAGGCCCGGGATGTTTGACGTAATTTGAAACCAAAAAGTAATCAAGAGGCAACAGATCACACAATTCAAGATAACATGATAGTTCCTAAAAATAATGTTTTGGTTTGATATCCATGGGTGGAAGGTTGTTGTGATTTATTAGTATTCCTGTGCAATAGTTTGTTGCCAGATCTTTTTAGAATAACAATATAAGCCCTAAATTAAATACTATTTACAACCATAAGTGTTACTGTACCTCTAATCTCATATCTGATGTGTATTACTCTGTAATAAAACAAGATGCACTTCATTAAATAACATTTCAGATGAAGTGCTGTTTCATCATGCTCAGACCTGTTAGGGGCTGAAGGTAAGTTGAGGTTTATTTGACTTTCTATCTTTCTATCTTTCTATCTCCCATTATTTGACAGAATCCAGAATAATTCTGTGACCCACTTTAACCTTCTTCTGACCTAGCTTCGGGTCCTGATGGAGTCTTTAAAAAGCTCCGGTGCAGAAGACTGAGCTGTGACTATAAAGAAAGGAAGAAATGAACATCAGAGTCTCAGAGAACTTTGACACCCAATGGCAGTGTCATCTCAACCGCTGCATACTGATTGCTCCAAGGGTTCGTCTTACTTTAACAACCATAAGTTTAGTGACGTTTTTATGACACCTTATACAACCCAGATTCAAAAAGCTTTGAGACACTGTAAGAAAATATTGATAAAAGCAGATTCTGATGGTTTGTAAATCATTTAAAGGCTCTATTTTATTGAAAATGTTGCAACAACACATCAAATGTTGAAACTGAGAAACTATATTGTTTTATGAATATCTGCTCATTTAAAACTTGATATCAGTAACATGTTTCAAGCAGTAGAGAAAAAGACATGTTTATCATCGTATTGCATCGCTTCTTCTTTAACAACACTGCAAACATGGGGGAACCCAGGAGACCAGTTTCTGGACTTTAAAGTCAAATGTTGTCCCATTCTTGCCTGATGGAGGATTTCAGCTGATCAACTGTTCAGGGTCTCCTTTGTTGTATTTTTAGTTCCATGATGCTCCAAATGTTTTCAATGGGGGACGAGTCAGGACTGCAGGCAGGCCAGTTCAGCATCTGGACTCTTCTACTACAGAGCCATGCTGTTGTGATCCGTGCAGAATGTGGTTTGGCGTTGTCTTGCTGAAATCTGTAAGGTCTTCCTGAAGACGTCATGGTCTGGATGGCAGCATATGTTGCTCCTGAACCTGTAGATGTTGTTCAGCATTAATGGAGCCTTCACAGATGTGGAAGTGACCCATGCCATGGACTCTTATGATCCCCATACCATCAGGGATGCTTGCTTTGAGCTGTGAGCTGATAACAAGCTAGGTGGTCCCTCTCCTCTTTAGAGTGGAGGACACAGCGTCCATGATTTCCAAAAAGAATGACAGATTTTGATCCAGCAGACCACAGGACAGTTTTCCACTTCACCTCAGTCCATCTCAAGCTCAGAGAAGTTGCACGCATTTGGAGGCCAATGTTTTTATATAAACATGATCCACATGGAACAGTTTTAACCTGCATTTATTGGTGCACGACAAACTGTGTTTACAGATGGCTTTTGAGCCCATGCAGTGATTTCCACTACAGAGTCACTTCTGTTTTTAATGCAGTGCTACCTGAGGTCCTGATGATCATGACCGTCCAGTATTGTTTTTTGTTCTTTGTTCCTTTTGTACAGATATTTCTTCAGATTTGCTGACTCTTTTAATGATATCATGTAGAGTAGATATAACTCACAGAGTGTCATCAGATCTGCGGCTCTAAAGAGCTTTGACTGGTGACCAGCTAGTGGAGAGCTGGGTCAGACTTTGGGGAGAGGCTGTCACACAGACCTAGTCAGCCTAAACATGATGTGGGCCTGAACTGGAAACTTCTGGAGGTGGCCCCCATCTACAAGATCTTCATCTCTGACCTCTAGGAGAAATAATCTCCTCAGCACAGTGACAGGGCTCAGCCTTAGGGACGAGGTTAGGAGCTCGAACATTCAGAGTAAACATGACATAAAGCCGTTCTCCTTTGAATCGTAAGGAGCACGTTGAGGTGGTTCCAGCATCTGGTTGGGATGGCGCCATAGACTGTGTAATAAATGGACGTAGTCTCCACGACGTCACCCTTCCAGCACTGTTTGAAGCCTGTCATCAGTGGGAGCCATATTGGAAATGCTGAACTCAACCTAACTGCTGTTGAGCTAGTGTGAGGTAAAGAGGCGGGCTTTGAGCCTCCTCCCTAACAGCTACAGCGTTCCCGCCTGTCAATCGAGTCAGCTTCCACGCTCTGAAAAAATTGACCCCCCGTACAGTGTGTGCTGAGACTACACCCATTTTTGGTACCAGGCTGTAAACATGTTTATTTCTGCTGTAAAGATCGACTTTCTTCAATGTGTGTGTATGTGGTTTACTGTAATTTTGGAGCCAGCCTCTAGTGGACACTCGATGGACTGCAGTTTTTAACACTTCTGCATTGGCTTCAATTATTGGAATGCCTCTTAGTCCTCTATAGGGAACTGCAAGATGTTGCTGGGTCAACTTTCTTAGCTTGCAGTCACCATGACAGAGGAAGAAATGCTAGGTTGGTTGGTCAGCTGAATGCTTGGATGGATCAATGAATCAATAGATGGATTAGCTGTCCATTACTACCAAATCTGGACTTGAGAGGGTCTGGACAATTTTAGCCAAACAACCTTCACTGACAGCCTCTCTTCAGCCAGTTTCCCTTTGTCCTCCACTATTTGTTTGGAAGCAGCTCCAACCATGTAGTTCTTCTGAGCTGCAGCATAGATAGTGCCTTCAGTCTGTTTTCACAAGTCTACAATAAAATCCTTTCACTGCTATTTTTATTTTACTCCTCTATTAAGTCTTACCGACCTCTTTTGTTTGAAGTTCAGTAATAAAATGCATTTGTTTGCCAACATTTCAAATCCTTTGGAGCATTTCTGGGTCCACAGGCAAAGCATGATATTCTAATAAATGCCGTAATTATCTATTCTCCACTCTCCACTCATGCTACTTATATGCTCTCTGCCAAGTTTTACTTGTCCAACCCACAGTTGTTGTGCAGTAAGAGGTAAAAAAAAAAAAAAGCTTTTTGTGCTCAGTGTAAGATTTAGCAGTAAGGATGATCCATCTCATGGGTGTCTTAAACAGCAAACACAGCTTTTATGAAGTGGATAAAGGGTAAATCATGAGTATTGTATCAATCAGCCATGAGGGAGAAGCTGTTGGAGGCTATTACTTTTCTCCCTGAAAGGAGAAAAGCTAAAAAGTAATACTTTTGTCCTACTGGCTGCTTTTCAAAGAGGAAGATGAACTGTGCATCATGTGGAAGAGAAACTCACACCAGAGCAGAGCCGAGAGATCGTCTTATTAAAGTGGAAACATCTCGTACAGGAGACGGAGAGGAGGAAGAGCTGATGATCTGTGAGAGTTTGATGAGATCAACCATGCAGGGAGGGATGTCAGAGCAGTGACAGGGGTACTGTAAAGTCACAAATACACACACATACACACATAAACACATACACTAAATCCTACACTATCCTATTGTACTCCTCTGTCCCTCTAAAACAGAGCATGCTCCCTAAACGGATTAAAGTGTTTAGAGACAGTGCGTGTCTGACTCACTGTGTGTGTGTGTGTGTGTGTGTGTGTGTGTGTGTGTGTGTGTGTGTGTGTGTGTGTGTGGCCCCTTCAGCTCCACTAGATTGACTGAGATCACTATCTCTCACTTCTCTGGCATCTCAGAATAACCTTCTATCTGGACATTCACACACAAGCACTGACGCACACACACAAGCACTGACACACACACACACACACACACACACACACACACACACACACACACACACGCACACACACACACACATACAACACTCGTCTGCACAAGACTCAGTCTGTGTGATGACAAGGACAAATGAGACAGCAGATATAATGAAGGAGGGAAGGAGGGAGAGAAGGGTAGAAGAGAGGAGACGACTTTGACTAATTCTAATATATTAAAACTTTTTATGACTAAATGTGCCTCGTTAGATGATGCAGGTGTGCAGGTTTGTGAGTGTGTGTGTGTGAGTGTGTGTGTTTTGCTGTATATGCCAATGTGCGTGTTGATAGTGCAGTAATGGGTTTTAGTGCTGAAGAGGGTTTTTAAATGGAGTCAGAGAGAAGCAGGGAGGACAGGACAGACTGCTGATGTCAACACAGAGAGATGAGATAAGTTCCGTTTAGAGGTAGAGGAGGTTGGGCGCTGGGTTATAACAGCACAGGAGTACACCCACAGGAGAGCCTGCTGATGCCAAAGATAAGACTGAACTCTGGAAGCTCAAATCACATCAGTGTCAGGAAGAAGACCAACACTAACTGACAGGCTCACTGAGTGACCAACTGCCTCTCTGGCTGCCCGGCTTCCTGAATACCTGTGGTGAAATATTTACTGCTGCTTGCTGGCTACCATCTTAGACCTAATAGCTCCAGGAACAAAGAGCTGCTGAAGACTGAACCAGGATGAGGAATGTTAAGAGACATTACACAGTGTGTCTGTCCTGTTTTCTTCACGACAGTTAAAAAAAATGAATGTCACTTAAAAGGTTCAACATTTATTGTAACTGTTGTTGTTGTAGAAAGGCAGGAATGTAAAAAACCTGAAGTTTCTTCTGCAAAACTGCTGTGGCTCTCCTACCTAGATCACCTGGAGGAGGTGTTCTGAAACAGAGGTTGTTTTCCTCCTTGGTTTCCTCCATTTGGACATAAAGTATGTCATAATCTGATGCAGAACAAAACAAGCAAGCCCAGATCACCCAAAAGGACTGGTCTCGGCTTGCTTTCACTCTAACCCTGGAGTGGTTTGCCTGCAGTGAGAACACAGAGCAGCAACATGTCACATTCATATACTGATGGCAGAGGCTGCTATATTATAAGGGACCATCAGTATGAGCTAATCTCAATCTGAAGAACAGCAGGGGCAGGGATCAAACCGACAACCCTCTGATTGAGAGACGAGCGACTCTACCACTGAGCTGTTGCAGGCTAACATTACCCACCACGTCCATCCAAATAAATTCAAGAGCAGAAAATCACAGGACCTGAAAACCTGCTACTGGTTCATCTTCTGGTTTAGTTCATAGATAGTTCAAACCAGGGGAATTCATCCTTCTCATCACTAAAACCTCCACCTCTACCAAGCTGCTCTCGTACCTTCACATCCTCCTGTTGGAGTGTCTCTGCCTTTTTGTGACACTTTGCTGAGCAGGCCAGTGAAAGCCTCTCTCCTTCATGCACTGACTAACAAGTCTGTAAACTTCTGCATGAATGGTGTCCAACATCTGACAAATGTCATCAATTTCCAAAATGTCTAAGAGGCGACTGCAAGACAACCCAAGAGTCATTTTGTGGGTATTTTGAAGCCAGCTTCCCACAATGCAAGCTAAAGGCTGATTTATACTTCTGCATCTCCCCTACGCAGCAGGGGCTGACGCGGACATGAGCCCCACATACTTGTGCGTCGGTGTGTCTGTGTCGCGCAGCAATTCTCTGCCGAAACGCCTGAGGGCAGTGCGGCCTCTCTGATAGCCGACCGCCTGCTTCCGGTCCCGCTACGATCTCTGTTTACTTTTCCACAGAGTTTCAGAGCATGTTATGTTAATCTACAGCTGATACATGTTGCTGTTTATCATACAGACATGATTACATGAAGAATAGAGAGGAGGAGATGAAATACACGGCCGACGTGCGGCCGATGTCCGGGATCCCGGAAGTGTTGTAAATGCAGGAAAGACAAAGCCGTCGAGCGGACCAATCACAGGGCTTGCGGTCTGCGTCGGCTCTACGGGGAGTTACATTTTGGAGGAGGTGCACGTTAGCTACGTGCGTAGGCCTCTGCGTAGGTACGGGAGCTACGCAGACCCCCGGCGTAGGGTACGCCGTTGATTCAACGCAGAAGTATAAATCAGCCTTAAGTGTGACCAGTATGGATGGCATTAGTTGGGAAAAGGAGGTTGTGATGTTCAGATGTAAGGACAGCTCTGATAAGGTGAACTTTGACCTGCTTTAAAATACTGCAGTGTGAAAATAAGACCATTCAAGGGGAAAATACAACATTGAATCATTTTTTCATCAGAATTGGAACAAGGTAAATGAGCTACAGGTATGAAAGCAGCTGATAAGGTAATACTTAGTTTGACCCAAATAAAGGACTGAGACATTGAGGTTTAGTGAATCAATGGAAGACACACATGAGGTAGAATAGAGGAACGGTAGATGAGCACGTACAGTATGGCAGCTACGTGTGGGAATATCATCTCAAGTCTAGTGTTTTCTACAACCTGTGGACTGTGTGTTAGTGGTCACAGACTTTGATTATGGAGAGTTATTGAGGAGAAGAAGCATGTCACAGAAACAAAACCCACAAGGATGTCAAATCAGAAGTGTGACCATCTAAGGACTGGCTGAAACTCTGAGGGACTGGCAGGAAGAGACCAGGTGTTTGTTTTGTTTGCATTGATGTCTATGCACCTTAGTTTTTGAACAAACATGCTCTCCAGCTGCTTCAAGACTTTATTATAAAACACTAAAGAGAAGGATTGAGTTATTTTTCATGCAATCCTCAGAAAATAAGAAAAATAAAGATGACAGAGTCTTTGACATGACGGAGTCTTTGGTGATTGGAGTACAGAAACCCACGCTAGAACCTAGAGTCTTGAGATGTTGGTGAACACGGTCTCAGCAGATGTGTGTCTAACATGAGTCTGGTCCTGCTGGAGGTTTCTGCCTGTTAAAGGAAGTTTGTCCTTGCCACTGTAACTTGCTAAATGCTGCAAAGTGCTCTGCTCATGGTGGATTAAGATGAGATCAGTCTGAGTCCTGTCTGTCTCCAGTCTTGAGATAACGTTTGTTGTGATTCGGCGCTATACAAATAAAGATTGATTGTTTGAAGTGGTTAGGGGCATGACTGAAGCTCTAGATGAACCATGAAGGTGCTGGATGGGGTGTGTGAATTTGAAAAGAAAGGAGGAAAGAGGCAGATGTAAGCAAACCACAAACAGCTCTAAACTTTGACTTTATGCAACATTTCTTTTTCAAACTACGATGACTTTCAAAGGTAGTGGGGTCGAGGCTTCAAAGCTCAATGAATGCGTTTAAGACATTTAAGCTTTCGGTGCATCTTGAGCAGAAGACCATACCTCACAGTCAGCTTCCATGTAGCATCAGAGAATTTAGTTTTGGAGTGCAGTGTGATTATTTTAGTGATTATTATCTGAAAGTTCACTGACTGACCATTTCCCAAGGGAGTTTCCTCCTGGTGGACTGACAGACCAACCCTCTCTCTGTCTCCCTGGACACTAATTCAAACAAAACAGAGGAAGGACAAAGCAGCCGAACACAGAAAAACTTTTACCGTAAATACAACAGTTGGAAAGTTTGCCCCCTCCTGCAGCCATCTGTCCCTCTGCAACCTTTTGTGCTGCCCTCTCTTCCCCTCACTCCGCTGCTCTTCTCTCAGGACTTCATCCTCCTCTCAGTTGTCACTCTTACTCTTTGCCCAATGTGTAACTCTCTTTCACTTTACCCTCTGAAATGTTCTCTCCAACCCTCTCTTTTTTTCATTAGCTTATTTATCTCTCCATCTTCTGTTTGATTTTTTTCAAAAGAGACGTATCAGTTCTGAAAATTGGTTGCTCTGACCCCTGCTGTGCCATTCAAAAGCAGAATGCCGACATCACCCGACTCATTCTCCTCTTCCCATTTGATTTGTCCTGAACTCATGTTGTTTCTGTGCTTCTCTGTCTCCAGAACATTTCCTCCACTCTGGTGTTTCACTGCATGGGCGGGAGGTCAAACGTCTGCATTGTGGAGCACAGGAGCCCATCATGACGCTAATCTCAACTTTTGAACTCTCCTCTATTTTGGGTTTTCTGCAGGTTTCAGCAAGTTAAAGTGGAGGAAGTAAAGGCCTACTAAGACGGTGGCAGCTGTGAATATACTTAAAGAGGAGTTCAAAGGTTTATCATGGGGCATGGTTTAAATGCCCAATGGATATCTACCAAGGCCTGCAATGAATTTGCATTCTTCTTCACTGCCAAAATTCAGAAAATCAGACAAGCAGTCAGCACTACTGTACGAGGTACTGGGAATGTGTTATCTGTGTGTCCACCAAAAAACAACTCAATCACTATGACACAATTTAATCCAATAAATTACAAAAACCTACAAGATATAATACAACATTGAAAATCCTCATCCTGCTGCCTTGATATTCTACCATCACCGTTTTTCAAAAAGGTTTCAGACTGCATGACCTCAGATCTGCTTCAAATTGTCAACATGTCTCTTCTTTCAGGTGTCTTCCCCCAGGCCATGAAAACAGCAGTAATTAAACCACTCCTGAAGAAGAACAATTTAGATGCATCAGAAATGAACAACTATAGGCCGATATCAAACCTCCCTTTTTCAACAATTGAACAATTATCTAATGATAAATGACTGTTTTGATGTATTCCAATCAGGATTCCGATCACATCACAGCACAGAGACCGTTCTAGTCAAGGTCCTCAGTGATATTCATTTAAACACAGACAATGGCAAAATTTCAGTTTTGGTATCACTTGATCTTAGTGCTGCTTTTGACACAGTTGACCACAAGATACTACTGGACAGACTTGAAAACTGGGTGAGCGGTGGTGATAATAGCAGCAGGGTTCAAAGTTGTGACATTAGTTTCTTTTTAAAGGTGTGTGAACCACAGAGCTCAGAGAAGAACCCATAGGAAAAGAAATTTAGAGAGGAGATCTCAAAAGTGTTTCATTTAAGTCTCCTAGACAACAATGAGATCTGTTTGAAAGCAAAATGAGACTATAGCTTATGTCTCCTGTTTCTCATTCTTGCCTCCAGAAAAAAGTTGCAACAAGTCTCAGCTTAGTCTCCCTTTCAGTTCAAAAGGAGATCTCATTAAAATCTGAAATGATTCTCAGGTATTTCTCAAGTGTTGTGACTCCTTTTGAGCTCAGGTGGAGAAATCAGGGAGCTCTCTCAAACGTCTCGATCTAACCTCATCCATTTGTTTTTGTCAGACTCAGTTTTTGCGTCTCAAGTTGAGCTCAGATGGAGCAAAGAAAGAGCCTGAGCTCATCTTTTCATGAACATTTAAAGTGCCCTGCAAAATTAACATTTCAATGTAATTGTCCACAAACTTACAATTCTCATTAAAACAATCAAACCACTTGCAAGATCAGCTATTTAGATGTGAAATGATCTCTTCTTTGACTTCACAATATGGTCATTCTTTTACAAGTCTGTTTGGAACAAAAACAACTTCACAAAGATTTAGTGGATTTGAGAGAAATTGCAAAAGATAGAGATTTCATACCAGGTATGACAGACCATTTATTTAAAATATGGGCCGCAAAAGGGCTGACCAAATTTAGCCAGATTATTATAATTAAAGGGGTGGATTCTTTTGGGCACTGGTGGCCTAGCGGTCTAAGCGCCCCACATACAGAGGCTACAGTCCTCGTCGCAGGGGTTCGATTCCCGGCAGGTCGACCATTTCCTGCATGTCTTCCCCCGCTCACTACTCCCCACATTTCCTGTCTCTTCAGCTGTCCTGTCAAATAAAGGCAAAAAGGCCAAAAATATATTTTAAAAAAGAGATGAATATTAGCCTTTAATGAGATCTCTCATTTAAGTCTCAAATAAGACTCATGTCATGGTCTCAACTATTTCTCCTAGTGAATTTTAGGAGACACTAATGAGAAACGAATGAGAACAATTTGAAACTTGAATGAGGCTGAAGTGAGAATCTCAATTTTGTCTCCAGAGACTTAGAAGAGAAAGCCTTGAGCACTTAAATTTTCCTCTGGGAAGGAGAGCTGAATGAGGACAGTTTCATGTTCAATCTTCCGCAACAGGCAGAGAAGAATCCATCTGGGACTATTTTTAAGAACTGTAAACATAAATCTTTTTAGATCAATAAAAGCATCTATGAGTCAATGTTTTTACCAACGTGTTCGTGTCTTAAGTTAGTAGCTGGTTTATAAACGGGATGATGTATGATCAGCCTACGCATCACATGTCTCGTCTCATCCTGTCGAGATTCTATTTACAATAACAATCTACTAACCATTCATTATCCCTTACATGAGTATTACAGATGCTTCCTGTTTGTAATTGTTTATTTTGAAAATACAAAAGAGCGGCTGCATATAAATCTTCTAAGATTATTTCTTAACGGCTCAAGAAGATGCATGTCCAAGTTACAGTTTTAGGTACTGACGAAACAAAACATGCTATGTTGAAATGTAAGAATGTGATCAGAAGTCTGCTGCTGCACAGTCTTAATGGATGATTTTGATGAAGGTCCCTCTTCTGACGAAGCAAATTGTAATTCACAATTTAGATTTTTGAGGGTGGTACCAGGAGTGGCCTATCAGATTTCAAGAAAGGCCCAGCTGGCAAAATCAACATCCCTCCCAGGTGATCAGACCACATGTAGGAAACCTCGACCAATGAAGTAAACACCCTGGGACACACTGAGATCTGATCCCTCAGACCATCTGGGGGTGGTCCGGGTCCTGTTTATACCTGGGTGACAGATGCAGAGAGGAGATGGTGCAATGATCTAGCTAGGATCAGTCATGGACAAGTGCTAGTAAAGCCGCCACCATCGCCCACAATTTAGGACCTCTCTATTTGTGGTCACTTTGCTGCCACTTCTTAACAGTTTTTCACTGTCATTAGGTCATCATCATGTGTTTAAAGGAAACAGTGGTATACTTGTAAGTGAGTAAACCTCATAGAGTGCAGATCAAAAAGACTCAATTTAAACAACAAGGGTCCAGCAGCAATGGGTGGCAGCAGATTGGATGCCTAAACACTTCCTAAATATCAACATGACCCACTGGATGACTAAAATCTTTC
>NC_048279.1:5076062-5093562 GCF_009762535.1 Notolabrus celidotus | reverse complement strand
GGTTGATCCTAAAAAAGAGATAAAAATGCTCTCAAAGTGATAATGTGCCTAACCATAGCATGTAACAATGTGTCCAAATGAACTCTCTTCTATAAATTATACAGTACTTAAAGCTGGGGTTGGTAGTCAGATTTAGATCCACTTTTTGTTATACTGGTTAAAATGATCTTTCTGTCCCGATGGCAATCAATACATAATGTGTTCTTAAAAAAGAGGAAAAAAAAGCTGCTATCTACAGCCGGAGAAAACCTGGGAAAACACCAACCAATCCCTGCCATCAGGAGCCAAATGATGAAACAAATTGGTGTGTAAAGTGGTCTCTATAAAGGTGCCCGCTCTGGGCCAAGTTCATCCCCTGTGGAGGCTGAATGTCTTCATCATTATCATCATCTATATCACCCTCCTCGTCTTTACCGTCACCGTGATCCTGGAGAGGTTCTGGGATCTGTCTGGCCTTGCAGATGTTGTGATGAATTCGCAGACCTCAGCTTGTTTCAGCTTCCCTTCATGTAACATGAAATCATCTCTCTAGTACTGCACTCACCTGCTGCCTGTGTGTCTGATGGGCCCAATAATTCAAAACTAAATTGGCAGGATTAAATCCAAAGCGGCTGATAAAACTGTGGATAATTTTCTGTATATTACAGCATTTCAGGAAAATATTTCTCTACTCCAAACAGTTTTCACTTATTTGTGAATAACTTCTCTTTACCGGGATCTAGTTTTAACTTTCAGGAGAAATTCTTTTAAAATGTCAGTATTTGAATCTATTTGAATGAGTAATAAATCAAGACCATCCTCTGTTATGTTATTTACAAAGATCTAAGATTAAGATAAGGAAAGATTTAACATTTGGTTGTAACGTGTAGCTAGCTCTTATTAGCTTTCTGTTGGTAAACAACCATCATGCACGGTGAGTTCAGTCAACTTGAAATCAAAGAACTCTTAACTAAACTGGTTCTCATTGGTTATGTCTGGAAACCTGCACAGAAGTGCTCAGAAGATAGATAAACCCTCTGGTCAACAGTCAGTCTGCACACAGCTCCACATAATACCACATTTCCCTGGTTCTGTTTGTGTGTGGGTTAAATGAAAACGTGTCATTGGCTGAGCTTGAGAGCTGTTGTTGTTTTTGAACGTTGGACAGAACCAAACTAAATGTTTCCTCCTTGTTGGTTTAGCTGTATCTTTGTGTGTGAATGCCATCAGATTAGATCCTGATGAGAAGAACTCAGTGTGGCAGCGTCTCCAATCAGTGTATGAGTATGAACCACAGGGTGAATATATACCATGTAGTCTAAAGTGCTCTCTGTGGTCAGAAGACTACACAGCAAAAACTGAAATCTAAGTAAGATTGAATATCTCGGATAAGGGTGAAATGTTCTTATTTTTTGCCTGATAAGTTTTTCTCACTAACCAGAGTGTTTCACTTGTTTTGAGTGTTTTGGTCCTAAATGATCTCAGTAAGATATTACAGCTTGCTACTGAGATTTTATGACCTATATTGAGTGACACATGCTTGAAACTAAAATACCAACTGTTCCAAAGCTGTTTCATCAACACTCACAAAACTGCTTTTTCAAAGTAATCATTTCTTATTTCAAGCATTAAATAAGAAAGTAATACTTTGACACAATTGTATTTCTTCACACAATTAAAACACATGACAGCCAAATGTAATCCATTGTTTTTTTTTTCAATGAAACAATAGAACATATGTGCTACTATATATTAGTACAGTTGGCACAGTACTATAAACTGACACTTAATATTAAAACATTTAACATTTCAAACCGTTTCAAACAGAAATAATTACATTCAGATAAGTTCTTGCAAATTGCAAGGCAGAAAATGATCCTACATGATGATAAAAAACATATTCTTCACTTTTGTCATTCCATCAAGAAAAGTAAATTAGTTTTTAGTGTAACTTTGCAGGTTCAAATAAATGTATTGCCTAGTGCATGTCATTATATCAAGATAATGGAACTAGCATTTACTTAATTTAAGAATATGTTCAACATATTGTGAAAAGAAGTCTCATATTTTTTTATTTCTATCAATAAAAATGCACTTGTTATTAGTGAAAATACACAAATTTGATGGTATTTCTGGGTTAATAATAATAACAATACATTTTATTTATAACGCACTTTTCATTTCCAGAAATCTCAAAGTGCTACAGGCACACAGTAAAAACAAACTTTTAAAAGCAGTACTTAAAATCAGTTAAAAGCCTCTTTAAAGAGGAAGGTCTTTAAATGTTTTTTAAAAGCATCCACAGTCTGTGGGGTTCTGAGGTGGCTGGGCAGGGAATTCCACAGACGTGGTGCAGCAGCACAAAAGGCTCGATCTCCCATGGTCCGGAGCTTGGTTCTGGGAGGGTGGAGGAGGTTCTGATGTGGAGTGCGTGAGTTCCGGGTTGGGGTTTGCTGGGTGAGGAGTTCTTTTAGGTAGAGTGGGGCGTTTCCATAGATGCACTGATGGGTGATGAGTGCGATTTTGTAGTTGATTCTTGCGGTGACGGGAAGCCAGTGAAGTGTGCGGAGTACTGGGGTGATGTGTTCGTGTTTTCTGACTCTGAGTAGGATCCTGGCTGCGGTGTTCTGAAATAGTTGGAGTTTGTGGAGATTTTTGATGGGAGTCCCGATGAGGAGGGCATTGCAGTAATCGAGCCTGGAGGAGATGAAGGCGTGGACGAGCTTTTCAGCGTCAGATACGGTGAGGGAGGGGCGGAGTTTGGCAATGTTCCTTAAGTGAAAAAAGCAGGATTTGGACAGGTGTTTGATGTGGTTGTCGAATGTTAGGTGAGGGTCCAGTCTCACACCGAGGTTGGTGACAGCAGATGAAATGGGGATAGATTGTCCAGAAAAGGTGATGGTGGTTATGGGGGATGATTGGACCTGGTGGGGGGTGCCAATAAGTATGGCTTCGGATTTGGAGCAGTTTAATTGAAGGAAATTTTGGCTCATCCACGCCTTCATCTCCTCCAGGCAGGTGGTGAGTGTTGAGAGAGGTGATGGAGCAGTTGAGTTGGTTTTGATGTACAGCTGGGTGTCGTCGGCATAAGAATGGAATGAAAGTTCATACTGGCTGATGATATGACCAAGGGGGAGCATGTATATTGTGAAGAGCAATGGACCAAGTACAGACCCTTGAGGGACACCGCAGGTGAGAGGAAGCGTTGCGGACTTTGCAGGTCCCATGCTGACAAAATGGGTCCTCCCAGAGAGGTAGGATGTAAACCAATCCAGGGCAGAGTTTGAGAGTCCAATGTCTTCACGGAGACGTTTGAGGAGAATGTGGTGGTCAATGGTGTCGAAAGCAGCTGTCAAGTCAAGGAGGATGAGGAGGGAAGGAGAGATCATTGAGATTAGATATTTTTACTTGTTTTGGAAAGTCTTTACAAGCCACATAGTTTAAGTTAAATACCCCCAATTTTTGTATATATTTATATATTTTAAATATATATATTTGTTCTTGTTTTTGAAGGCTGGCTTTTTGCAGTGTAGAGCAGCACCATGTGAGCACAGTCATTCCACTGTTTCATATTTACAGATCATTTGAAGAAGTATGTTTGTAAGGTTCCTTTAATTAAACACCAACCATGATAACAGTATATAAGAGCTTCCATATGTTGACAGTGATATTGTGTCCTGAGTGTTATATGGCTGATTTTTAATAAGTGGTTCTAAAAACAAACACATTGTCTCATATTCAGAGACTGATGCAACTCTGAAAGGCAGCTCGGAGTCCTTTGCACACCAACACAGAGGCAGCCGAGGGTTTTCTGTGGCTGCAGAGAGAATTTGTCCAAACAGCTTATTGCAGAGGCGGGAGATAGCTGCCATACAATCACACTGTCAGAGTCTGCACTCACAACAATGAACCCACGTTATATGCTGCTATTAAGTAGCGTCTTCTTTATGAGATTCATATGAGACATTCAGTGACAACAATGTGAAAATGTTTTCTTAAGTGCTCGTCCGAGTCAAAGAGGTGTCGACCTTGTTAAAGTGGAATCCCCAGGTGTTAGGAGGACTGCATATCGGTGCTGTGAAAAAGAGATATTTTGGTATTAGTCTGAAATGACTGAAATTGCTCTGTCAGCTGTTGACTAGTTGGAGCACACCTTCCTACGCACGCACAGAGTCAGATACACACTCGACCTGCACACAGAGAAACACACAGCATTCAGCGCAGAGCTAATCAGCTGTCTAATTGTCTGTCAGTTTTCATTTTCATCATCATGTTGCAGACATATGGCTCGGCTTTGATCAGGAGAATGTGTGCTTCTGTTTGTGTGTATTCTGAAAACTGAGGATTGGAGACTGCACGGAGGAGAAGGATGGTTTCAGGAGGTTTACAGTCAAACAATACAGTAAATCTGTCACCAACAAGGCAAGGGACAAAACAAACTGGACAGACTAAGCTTACCTTCATACCTCGAAATGTAACACAAATAAACACTGACACAGCAAATGTAGGGTTAGGGTTAGAGGCTGGCATGGAGGTCCTGCAAACTGCACAGTCAATAACTACTCTACAAGTGAGCTCTGCAGCCTAAAAACTCTGAATGAGTAAAGGGTGAGAGTTCAGGTTAGAGTTTCATTTTCTTAGCAATCTAAAAGTGTACATGGCAGCAGTCCAAATATGACAAACACAATACACAGAGTGTAACTGTAACAGACCAGGAGGATGCAGCAGAACAAATACTGCAGGAGACGACTAAAGGACAAGAGTTTAGGTTTATATTTTTATTTTTTACATTTTAATGACTGAATCTGGTTTGAGGGGTTCCAGCACTGCCAACATTTCTGAGAATCGACTTCTGAAAGGCATCACTGTTGGACATTCTGTCTTCTGTCCAAACCAAGAAACTGAGCATTAGTCAGTTTAGTCAGGCCACAAAGTCAAGATAACACCAGCCTCTATCACCTGATAGCTCAGCTGATTACATTTCATTCAATCATTCAATCAATCTTTATTTATATCGTCCAAAATCACAACTATCTTCAGACTCTTTCCAAACAGAGCAGGTCTAGACCGTACTCTATGTTCTATTATCAACAAAGACCTAACATCAAGACAGGATAAGATCCAGTCCCATCTTACCGACAGGACTCAGTCTGATCTCATCTTAATCCACCATGAGCAGAGCACTTTGCAGCATTTAGCAAGTTACAGTGGCAAGGACAAACTTCCTTTAACAGGCGGAAACCTCCAGCAGGACCAGACTCATGTTAGACACACATCTGCTGAGACCGTGTTGGAGAGAGGGATAGAGGGAGAGGAAGAGAGAGACTTTCTTTAACAGGCAGGAACCTCCAGCAGGACCAGACTCATGTTAGTCGGACAGAGAGCTAAATGTTTTTTCTACTTAAACTGCTTCAGTCTGCCTTCTCTTTGGTTTTGGCTTTTCATGTATGCAAATGAAAGAGAGGGGAGGTGTGCTCTCCCTGCATCAGGTTTTGGCATTCCACATTGGTACATGAAAGACCCATGCCACCAAATATAACTTACTGCATGCAAATAGTTCATAATTTTGACAAAGATTTAAGTTATGGTTGAGCCATGTTGAGTGATAGAAGGTGTTACAGCCCTTGGCAAATGATGAGACGTTGAGGTTGACAGGTGCAATATATATTTATTTATCTCCAGCACGCACCGTGAAACTAAAAGCAAACAAAGAACATTTGAATTCATAAATCATCACACACCATTACGTTTCTCGTATAGAAATAGATTCACTTTGATTTAAAAACAGACATACCTTGCTTCGCCTACCAAGGGTGCAAAACATTTAAGCTTGGAGAACCATCTCGACCACGGATCACTACAAAGCCTCCCCGACTGCACACACGCCGCTCGCACAGATCCCTGCTGCTGCTCTGCCCGATCGCAGCTGCTGCTCCGCTGCTGATCAGCTGTGATCAGCTGTGATCCTCCGATCAGCTGATTGCACGGAGATGCCGCTGTGCATTTAAACTCTCTGAGCAGTTCCGGGGTACCCGCTTCCAACCCGGAACATTTAACATTTAATTTTAACTTAATTTAATTGGCGTTTCTGGCCACTTACAGAAGGCATTGTTCTGGTTAGAGGAAAATTATAACGTTATTAAAGTCATAAATATTGGTTGCAGTCTTTGTTTATTTGTAAAGTTTATCAGAAACTTGGCAGTAAGGTCACACATGTAAGAAAACGTTAGGCAGGTCTACTCCTGGCTGATTCATGGTGAGATATTAAAACTTTAATAAAGGACTCAGTTGAGCACCAGGGCGTAAGCCACCAGGGGATTGAAGGTCATTGGCAGTGCAGGAGACCAGGGGGGAGATCCTGCTTCAGTTGCAGAGTTGCTCTGGAAAATGAGCAGGAGCAGGACCAGACAGGAGAGGCCCTGGAGCCCGGGCAGGTCAGCACACACACAAAACCACCCTGGAAGATGACATTGGCAAGACTGCTCTGAAGGTTTCTCACAATAAAGCAGTCAGCACTCTGTAAGCTTTCAATGATGGTGAGACCACTTAGGCTTACAGCAGGCTGGTGGCAAGCCTGACAACACAACAGCCAAAACAGACTTAAAGACTCTGTAACCCAAATCAACCAAACCTTTCTCACTATGATATTTAAAATGTTATATAAAAATATTAGGGCTGAACTTTGATCCATTTTTTAAATAGTGTCAGTGAAGTTTTTGATAACGTTCTGACACTAGGTTAAAGTGGGCGGGGTTTACTTGGATATTTATGACGAAATAAATATCTAACCAATCATAAAGAAAACACTAAGTCCACACATGTTCAACAAAACTCTTTTAATGTTGGAGTGAACTTCTCTCTTTGTCTCCTCTGCTGTTAGCTTGTTTGCTAATCACGTACTGTAATCTGTCTGTATAGCTGTCTCTCTGCTCTTTGATCTGTGATCATGTGTGCAGCCCCTGTCTGCACTTCAACCGGTGAAGATGACAGCTTGTTGTCATTCTTCTATTTCCCAACTACGGTGGATTTGAGGAAATATTGAGCTGCAGTGTTGTTGGCTAGTGATCTAGTGGCTAAAGCAGTCCCGCATATGCTCATTTTCCCCCACTAACTATCCCCGACACTTCAGCCCCCGCTGCTCCAGGCATCACATGTTCCTGATGTCCCGATCGTGGAGACTACGTCGTAATAAAACTAATAAATGATATAAGTATTTTGTAACTCAGCACTCAGAGATCATTTGAATTGATTCATTTTCAGATGCTGGAGGTTTTTTGTTTTCAGATTCAGGGTCAAACTGCTCAAACATGCAGGCTTTGAACTCTCTCTCTGTGCTGCTCCATGTTGTGCTTTGACTGTAGACATGGTTTAGTTAGCGGCCTAACTAGGAAAAAAAGGTGTTTTTGAACAGTTTTTTCATAGTTGTGGATGTTTATTTTCACTCAGATTTTTGTTGATGCTTAATTACACATTCAATGTTGATATTGTTTATTCATTTTAAATACTCCAAGTCACGTTCCTAGAGGCTTTTAAAATCTCTGCTCCCAGCCAATAACACAGTTTATGCATTTACACTGTTTAATCTATGACTTAAAGCTCCTGTCAGGATTATTTAGCTGTTTATGAAACAGACTGAAGTTAATGTTGATGACTCTTATTGCCCTGAATAAGTCAACAAAACCATCAGCTACAGGCTGTTTATTTCTATATGTGTTTATTAATGCCGGAAACTGCAGTGAGAGGGTGTCAGACCAGACAGCTGATGGCACACTGTAGAAAAGACTTTTCCCAAAAGCAAACATTTACTGTGATATGTTTGACTTAAAAAAATACAGAATTTAATTCAAATCAGAGAACTCTTACTGATGTAGAAGAGAGCTCAACAATAAGATAACCTGGGACCTCCTCCAGATCTGTGTCCGGTCTGTCTCCGATCTGCTGCTCTCTCATCCGTCAACACCCACATGTTGCGATTTCAGAACGCAGCACGGAGATGGACTGCTGGACAGCTGGAGTCATCTGACCCGCAGTAATCACTGAATCAAGGATTTGTTGTTGTAGTTAAGTGAAATACGATCTGGTGATAACACAGAGTGTTTTATTCTGAAAATTAACCGGATGTTTTCATTTTGTTTTGGTGAAACCTGACTTCCTGTCCCGCTCCATCTGCTCTGTTGAGATTGATGCGTCGTGCTCCGGCATCCGGCAAAATAGAAGTCTTGTGTATCTGATCCGGAGGTCTCCGTCCTGTCGGATCAAAGGCATAGCCGGAACGCAACGGAGCAGATCCAGAGGAAGTTAACACATTGACTAGAATAGAAACCTATCAGATCTGGTGCTATGACGGATCAGAGACAGATGTGGAATTTGGCCGCAAGTGATATCACCTTACCCATAGAGGGCGCCAAAGTCAACACAAACAGAGAGGTCCTCACAGGAGCTCCAAGCGGATGAGATGGAGCTGATTCTCTCCGTTGCCAGTCTTTATGTCAAGCTCGGCTACTGCCCATGTTTTATATTGAACAATTGTGAGGTTAAAGTCCTTGTTTCACTAGAAAGAAATGGAGAGGTTTACTTTGGATCCCATATTCTGACATATTTCTATATCATAGATTACCATAAAAGCATAGAAAAATGTGACGGTTATTAACCAACACAAAGACAAGTTATTGGGGGATGTGGGATTTTCACTAGTGCAGCACTTTCATTTTTACTCCTCATTTTATCAGCTTCTCTCTCAAACTGATGCAGGCTGGATTTTCTCCACTGTGCAGCTCTGTTCAGATTTGTCTCTTTTGAATTTTGTATTTTGTCCAGTATGTAGATTTGCCTCTGAATGCTAGTTGACACACCGCCTTCTGGCTTTAATCCACACTTCTGAGCTCTCCATTGGGCATTTAAACTAACAGCTGCTGATGAGATGTGGATTCCTTCTCCCAGACCTGAATAATTAGAGCCTTGAGAAGGAGGAAACATAGTGGAGCACTACACTGCTGGAGGACACTAAAGTTCCCAATCTGCTCGTCCTCTGGTTTACTCTCCAATGTTCGGATTACATTTTTCATTTCATTCATAAAGATTAGGACTATAAATGTTCATCAAATGACGATCTTTAATATATCACTAATAAATAAAACGACGCGCATGTTTTTTTGTATTTAACGGACATTTAAAGTCCATGATATTTTTCCCCAATGTGCGTCCAGTCAGTCAGAATAAGAGCATTACAGTCCTGTAACAGGCTGAGTTAGATCACTGAGGGGAGCTGGGTCACTCACCTTCAACAAGTGTGCTGTGTGGATCAGCTCTCCCCGCCTCCATGCGTCGTTATCATCAGTTTCATTGATGGATTCGGCGTGCGTTAGTGACAAAGACACAACCAGCTGTTTGATATCATCTGTTTAATATTTGACATTTTCCTTTTTTTGCGGTTATTACCGTTAACAGCTCCGTGTTGTGACGACCCCTTCCACACCACGAGGTGTCCCATGTTGTTGGCTGTTTTCTTTGTTTCCTGGGCTCGGTGTAGCTGTCACAATAAAGCCTCCTCTCATTCGGCGTGTAGGTCTCTCCCATCGGCTCTCACACTCCCCGTGTGGGCTTCAAGGCACGGCTCTTCTGTTTCTGTCTTTCACGTTACTTTTGCACATCCCTCACTTCATCTTTTTTTTTTTTGTTACAGCCTCAGAGATGGGTTATGACCATGTCTACAGCTCGATTTACTGTAGTTTGGCTAATCATTAGACACTTCTAGTGAGATATTTTGTAGTTTTGATCAACTATAAAAATAAGGGATGTTCACAATTCATCTGCTATCGATTACTTGATTGTTAAGAACTTACTCAAACACATTTTTTTGTTTGGATTTTCTATCACATAGAACAAACATCATGTGGTCTCATATTTGGTTCAGCTATCAGGGAGGTGTTTTAAGTTTAAAGCATGTTTCATGTGAATCAGCTGACTGAAGGTGTTGCTCAGATGCTCAGCTGGGGGCTGCAGCAGAGTGACAGGTCTCCACGAGCGCTTTTTTTCTCTGCCACCGGACTGAGTCTGACCCGGCTTCGCTCCTGGCTGACACCTGACCACATTCACATGTTTATTTTTCTCAATAACAATGAGTTGAAAAAAACTGGACCCTGTGAGTCTAAAATCTGTTTCTGTTCAGTTCCCTTGTTGAAGTCTGAGCCTTCACTTTTATGACGTGATATTTAGCGTGTTTAATGTTTTGAACACCTCAATACGATTTGTAGCTATTCAATACTGTCAGTTATATACAATTTGATTCAGGGGAAAAACACATTTGGCATTGTTTTTGACATGGAAAACGTTACGTTTTGTTCATTTTATGATTAATGGATAATTGATTGTTTTTTTTTTTTTATAGATATGTTTATTGATTTTTCTTTTCCTTTCAAAAACAAACAACAAACATCACAGGGATGACTCCCTTAAAAAAAAAAAACATGACAAACAAAATATAAAACAAAACAAAACACTTGGCTCACAAATCCAGCACACAATTGTCATTTGAGAGGAGACCCGGGTAAGACATCATCCTACAAACATATACATATATAGTGCTACACAAACCCCCTTACAAGAACAGAAGAAACTTTCACTCCAATATAAGACATAAATGGCTCCAAAGTATTATGAAATACATCGTCTTTAGAATGCAACACACAGGTTAGGTAGTCAAGAGAGACATATTCAAGGATTAACTTATGCCACTGTGTTTTATTAGGGACTTTGTCTGTTATCCAGTTCAAGAGTATGCACTTCCTTGCACAAAATGTTAAAATATTATAAAGATTTTTTTAATATTTGTTAGTAATATTTCGATTTGGTGTTCCAAGGAGCATACAAAATGGATCATTTTCTAGATTGGTGGCTAAGATATTATTAATTTCTTGACCTATGAAGTGCCAGAATCTTTGTATTTTCCAGCAAGACCACAGGCAGTGAGTTAGAGTAGCTACTTCTGTTTTACACTTCAGGCAGAGGGGGGAACAAGCAGCATTCATTTTATGACGAAGTGAAAGGGACACATGAGCCCTGTGTAGTATCTTAAACTGGATAGATTTAACTCTATTGCACACACTCAAAGTTCTCGCGCTTTGCCAGACATTATTTGCCAGATATTCAGCGTGTTTAATGTTTTGAACACCTCAATACGATTCGTAGCTATTCATTACTGTCAGTTATATACATTGTGTTGTGAAGGAAAATTTGATTCAGGGGAAAAACACATTTGGCATTGTTTTTGACATGGAAAATGTTACGTTTTGTTCATTTTATGATTAATCGATAACTGATTGTTTTTTTTTTTTCAAAGATCGATCACGGAAAATACTTGAAATTTACATCCCTAATCAAAATCAAAATGATGAAGACGCAGCTCAGAGTGACATGAACTGGCTGTCTGTCTAGTGCACCTTGGGGCGGCATTAGCTCAGTCCATAGGGACTTGGCTTGGGAACCGAAGGGTCGCTGGTTCGAGTCCCAGTATGGACGAAGTTTGGCAAGTGGACTGGTGGCTGGAGAGGTGCTGGTTCACCTGCCTAGGCACTGCCAAGGTGCCCTTGAGCAAGGCACCGAACCCCCAACTGCTCGGGGTGTGCTGGTTGATGGCAGTATCCTCACTCTGACATCTCTCCCTAAGCATGTTCACTGCATGTGTGTGCATTTGTATGTATATACCAAAAAAACTGTATGTGTAGCATGTCCAAAATAGCATGAGTGAAAAAATTGAATTTCCCCCCTGGGGATCAATAAAGTACCTTTCTTCTTCTGTCCCTTTAGGTACATTTAATGAGCGTAACATTGAAATGAAGTCCTTGTGTTGTTTTCAGACGCAAGGACTTTTCAAAAAAGACTCAAATGTGACTCTAACTAACAGACATTTTCCTCTGAAGACTAAGACTACATCTTAAATAGCTGCTTGTTTAGTAACCAAAACAATACAATCAAGAAATTACAAATGCTGACCGGGACAAACAATTACTTCATCGTGTTTTATTCAGGGAAAATTGGTTCTCCGTCAACGCTGGTGGCACAGTGGGGCTGCAGGAGCATATGCTGATTGGGGCCGACTGTGATACACAAATCAGCAGCAGAACAAAAAGGAGGGGCCGTATGTGTTAATATCAAAAACAAGTGGAGCGCTGTCGTGCCTGTTGAATCACAACTTGGCTTTCTCCCGCTGAAATGGTGCTTTTTCACTGCAAGCTATTTTACTCACACTGGGAGTCTGCTTCAATCATTTCTGTTGCTGTGTACATCCCCCCTCAGGCACAAGCAAATGGCATGCCATGCCTTCTATCAGGACAGATAATAAAAATGAAAACCAAACATCCCTCATCTGTGCTCTTCATTCAGGGTAACTGGAAGGATGAATCGCCCCTACACACACAAACACACACACACACACACACACACACACACACACACACTAGAACAAAATACTGAGAAGCCTCTTGTGCCCCTGTACCATTACAGGATCATTCCCCTCATTTCCCGGTGCTCTTCACAGCAGTCATTAAGACCTACATGTCTGCACGTTACTCATGCTGGAGGCAGACAGACGTATCTCGACTTCAGCCGAACAGGAGAGCCAGGGCACATTTGGCGAGAGCGATGACTCCATCATCACCGTCGAAGAGGAGTCTCTCAGTGACCTGCCAACAAACGTAAGTGAGCCCCGCTGCCGAGTGTTCACATACTCAGCCCGCTCCCCGTCCTCAAGAAACTGAGAGCCGAACTGACAAGGCAATTGAGTTGGTCCAATTTCAGAGGAAAGCCTGTGCCATCAAACTCAAATTGTGATGGGAACATATCCAACTGAGACTGTTTTACCTTGAAGTGAAAATGAAGTTTTTATCTTGTCATCCCTTTGTCTCAAACTTTGTGTTTCCACCTAACAGCCTCCACACTGTTTGCTAGACAACAGCAGTTTTTCAAAGGGCATGTTGGGTCCCCCTGTGCTAGATAGCAGGAGGTGCATGTACAGTGTTTGCCTTATGTGAAACATTAGACTTCAAAAGCAGCTTTAAATAGCTTTATTGATATACTGAATGCCAGTCCCGCTCCATGATCCTTGCTGCTGTGTGTGTGTGTGTGTGTGTGTGTGTGTGTGTGTGTGTGTGTGTGTGTGTGTGTGTGTGTATTGCAGTAAGTAAATCCTATGGCATGCCCTGAATGTAACGATAGAGCCACGTGTGAAAAGGAAACAGTTTAACTGCAGGAGTTCATTTGCTTTGGAACTTTGTGTTACTTTGATTAGCATCCAGCAGCTATCTTGCTCAGACTATAAAGCAGTAATCTGGTTGCCTGCTGAGCAGCAAAGCCAAAGCTATGCATCCATTCTGATTCACAGATACACCTACAGTTCCTGCGATGGAAGCATTCCTGATGCCGTATTATTAACAGCCCAGCTTCTCCCTCTTAAATGCTGCTTTCTTCAGGGTTGTATTTTATTTACAAGCTTTCAATGTTTGGCATGTTAGTGATTAAATAATCACAGAGTTCAACCCAATAATGTTTTATGTTGAATCAAATTTCATCACATTTCCTGCAGCGTTGGTAAAGGGCATAAACACACGTTTGCACCATGTTCAAGCCAAAATACAGCAACGATGTTCTAACGGTTCAATCAGTTACCTTTATTAAAGCTGTTGTAGTAAAAAAAATAAAAATAATGTGAAACAACTATGACTACTTAATGGGTTTCATCCAACTCACAAATGTGTTTAATGAGCATTCTTAAAGCTTCCATGAGGAATTGTATCTGGTTATGAAACAGGCTAAAATCAATACTGAGGTCTCAATATAACCTACTAAAGCAAACAAGACCATCAGCAACAAGACTTACAATGTTAATAATGTTCCTATTAATGCATGACAATCATTGCCAGAGGGTATGTGTCAGAAAATACCAAGGGAGAGGTTCCAGTGGCTGGTGGTGAGGCTTTCAGCAGTGTGACTGCCCCCTGGTGGCTGGCTGCAGTATAGTTCAAAAAATCCGTCTCCCCCATTCATTTGAATGAGGGAGCAGTCAAAATTTTAAAAATAAATACACATCGTACAAATGTTTCTCACATCCGTATGCTGTGGTGATATGTAGTTAGTATTTGAGTGTTTTGTGTCCAAGGACTCTTTTCCTGAAAAGTTTCTTTTTCGTTAGTTATTAGAGTTTAAAAAACGGGGTTTTACTTCTGGGTTTCCTTTGATTCACAGCCGCCGTAGAGGGAAACTTCAGGGGACACACAGCGTCTTGTGACGCTACGCTGTAGGGCGGAGCTTATTACAGTGGCTTCACAGGCTCTGGCTGCACAATGGCGGCGCCCAGGAGCGGGATTTTTTGGCTTCAGAACTGTACAACGGGAAGAGGTGGAGCAACGCTGTGCATTTCTATTTACAGTCTATGGAAAATACACTTTAGAGCTCCCTGCAAAAAACACCCTTTTTAAATATATTTAAATATAGGTTTTACACTTTGTACCAGGGTGACATTTTTGTGAGAAAAAAAACGTAACTTTTTGCAGGACAAAATGTTATAATGTTACAATGTTACAATGTCATTTAGCAGACGCTTTTATCCAAAGCGACGTACATACGAGAACAAGAACAACACAAGCAAAGATCTAGACAAGAGGAAACAAGATCAGTAAGAGTAACAAAGTGCTTCAAGTCCATTTGGATGCAGGTACTGCCAAGCAGTGTAAAGGCAATGCACAAAAGTAAATTATTATTTTTTGTAAAATAATGAACATCTACAATGAAGCAACCAAACAATTTAAGACCTTCCATTATCATCATCAACAATTAGCATCACCACAATAATGACCAAAGTACCAAGTGCTGGGTCATTCCAGAGCTGAACACAGATTCCCAAAATAAGCAAAGATGAGAGGTACAGCTTTGTCCACAAGGGGCACCAAATTCTTGACAGGGCCTATAAGACTCTCATCACAGTTTACATAGACTTTCTTTAGGGGACGAGGTCCTGCATATTTTCCAGACTGGTGAGTGGCTCAGTAGCTGTCTGTTGCCCTCCATGGAGGAACAGTGTGACATCAGGATGAGAAAAGGTGAATTGTTCCCTTACATATTTTAAAGCATCTGTACAGAATCTTTCCATTCAGTGAGGGTCAGTGATGCCCACGATCACCTGACCACATCATCAGCCTCCTAACCCAAACTCATCATGCAGGAAAACCAGCTCTAACCAGGACTCACCAACAACAGTTCTTCACTGTACCACTGAATGCTCTGACCTAACGTGTCAGTTTTAAATACATTTCAATTTGCATGACTTTTTCATAATAATTTTCTGAACAACCCTCTCCAACCTTAGACTTTGCAGAATTAAGCCTCAGAAATAAGTCTCCATTGTGCATACTTAATTACATTCAAGCCATTTCACCTCATTGTGACTTACTCTATGGTATACTGGACCCAGCACTAATGAATACTCATTAAACTGCTTCCTAGAGCTACAACTGTACTGTTTGCAAGACTGCTCAAATGCACATTTTTAAATGAGGTGTGGATGTAGTGATGCATATGTATGAAAAAGTCTTACTGTATGTAGGATTGTGCTTTATGTATGTATGTGGTGCCTCTCTGCACACAGTCAGTGATCTTTGACTGAGGTGTTAATTCAACTCTCTAGCAGCTGTCTCACTCAACACCCCACAGTGTGAAATACTTGATTCTGATTGGTCAAAACCCCTTGACAAACGTTTTTAATCCTGAATAGCAAGAGCAATGTCAGGGACAACCAGATCACACACGTCATGTCAAACCATTCCCTGGAAAGAGACTGGCACTTTAAAACAGTTCACATCTTCCTGTTGACTATGCTGCACAAACCAAAGCTTCTTATAGCGTCGGTACATAACATGGAGGGCACAAAACTTCAGCTCATCCGTCGCTGACAGAGAAAAGAAGATGACTGAATGAAACATCGAGCAAAGTGAAGAAAACAAAGCAAACACAAGCAGAGACACAGTAAGAGCTTTGTCAGAGTTACAGAACTAACATAGGAATATCAACAGAGAAGTTACTAGAAGAGGACCTGATACATGTGGTGCTGTTATTTTCTGCATCTAAAAAGAATGAAACAGACAAACACTAATGTTTCGACTTAGTTTGATGTGATTTATAACAGTTAAGCAGGCTGAACGGATCTGTTATAGAGTGTGCATCAACCATGGACTCTGAGGCTGCAGTAAATCATTGTTAAATCATTAAAATCAGCCTTAAAACAATACTTAGTGTCAACAAATTTGTATCTGTAGATGGTAGCAAGCGGCAATCTCAGGCCGTGAGAATTGAGGCCAATGAGGAAGTGTTGAAAACTGCAGTTCATCGAGTGTCCGCTTGAGGCTGGCTCCAGAAGTACTGGAAACCACATACACACCAATTAAAAAAAGACAATCTTTACAGCAGAAATAAACACGTTTACAGTCTGGTTCAAAAGACGAGTGTAGTCTGGATAGCTCATTTCTCGATCGGCACACACTGTAGGGGGGTGAATTTTATCATAACGCAGCAGTTCTGTAGGTAAGATTACAAGTTTTTGTCCAAATAAGGACATGACTGACTTGATTGACAGGCGGGAACACTGTTGCTGTTGGTGAGGAGGCTCAAAGCCCGCCTCTGTATATCACAATCGCTCGGCAGTTGGTTGGTCTTTTGGTTGAGTTCAACATTTCCAATATGGCTCCCCCGACAATTGGCTTCAAAACAGCGCTTCAGAAACAGATGGGTGACGTCACGGACACTACGCCCATTATTTATACAGTCTATGGTTGGTAGCTGGTTAAGAAGCAGGGGAATATAGTGAGCAGGTGATTATGTGAGGTCTGGATTCTATTTTCCATCACCACCTGCCTAGTATCTGTGACGTCACCCATCTGTTTCTGATGCACTGTTTTGAAGCTGATCGTCGGGGGGAGCATTATTGGAAATGCTGAACTCAACCTAACTTAGTGTGAGGTAAAGAGGCGAAGTTTAAGCATCCTAGCCAACAGCTACAGTGTTCCCGCCTGTCAATGTTAGACTGTAAATAAAAATGGACAGCGTTGCTCCGCCTCTTCCCGTTGTACGGTTCTGAAGCCAAAAAATCCCTTTCCTGGGCGCCGCCATTGTGCAGCCAGAGTCTGTGAAGCCACTGTAATAATCTCCGCCCTACAGCGTAACGTCACAAGACGCTGTGTGTCCTTTGAAGTTTCCCTCTACGGCGGCTGTGAATCAAAGGAAACCCGGAAGTAAAACCCCGTTTTTTAAACTCCAATAACTAACGAAAAATAAACTTTTCAGAAAAAAGAGGACTTGAACACAAAACAGTCAAATACTTACTACATATCACCACAGCATACGGATGTGAGAAACAGTCGTACCACGTGTATTTATTTTTTAAAGTTTGACTGCGAGACAGATTTTTTGACCTACTGCAGCCAGCCACCAGGGGGCAGACAGACAAAACTTGTAATCTTAATATCTTCTGAACCGC